>NC_085926.1:178930000-179230000 GCF_029289425.2 Pan paniscus
TCCATCTTTTGAGGTTTCTCCCTCTTTTAATAAGTAACTTTGTCAAGCAACATTCTCTATTGAAGGGAAGAAAACTTTCAATTGGGTCTTAATATACTATTCACCTTTCCCTTTATTAATATAAAGATTATGTTTAGTACTGTGTTTAACAAGAAATGTACTTACACAAGTATTTAATCTTAGCTTTCTTAAGGAAATAGGCAAATATCTTAGTTACTAATATTAAATATATTAAAGCTTACACATAAAGCACTAAAGGATGTCAGAATTGAGAATTTTTTAATGAAAGAAAAAATATTTTGATGATTAATAAATTAAAATATTCTGGGCTGATTTATAGAGAAATATTCCACCAAAGGTATCAGTCTTCATGTCAACTTGCCCTTCCTAACAGTTCTATAATTATCATTGAGTTTTAAAAATGTTTAAATTGGATTTTCATGTCTAGGATTAAGTGTATATTATAGATAAAAATGTAGAATATGTATATATTTTATATTTTCATGTGAAATATAATCTCTAATACTACATAAATTGTAATGTATTACATTGCTAATGGAAATAAAAATATGCTGATACTTTTCTGGGAGGGAGGTTGTTTCACTGATCAGATATTTTTCCTGTGAGAGGGAGAACATAGTGATTAAATACTATTGCTCTGGCAAGAAAAAATAACAGCAAACCAACTAAACCAAAAAAAGCAAGTAAAGAACAAAACAAAAAACAATTAAAATTACATTAATGTAACAATAATCCGTCAAATTCCACAGCTTATTATTGAAATTTTCCATACTGAGATTTATTTTTGTTTGCAATATCCGATATACAGTTGTCTTGGATATAGATTTATATTTTAAAGTAGTTAGCATGCAGTTGACCAAGCCTTTGTTCATTTGAGGGAGTATGTGTGAAGGGTTGGAACTAAAGGATAAATTAACTCTGTTGAATTATTTCTGAAGTTGTTTGCTTCCAGTGAAAAACAAGAAACTTGATTTGGTAATACATATTTAAGCCGACTCTTGCTACACATTTTTTCATGTTGCTCTTCCACAGCTTTTCATTTAGCTACACTAAAACAAAAGAGGATCACCTTACTTTTGAAAACATTATTTTTAGTATATCTGAAATCAGATATCTGATTAAATTATTATTCAACAATAGGCTTGGATTGACTTTGGCATTTTTTTTCTTTGAGGAAAACCACTGATCTGCAGAATCTATGTTTGAAATGACAATTTACATATTTATTATTATTTCAAAAGGCCCAGAAACTTTTGCTTACCAGACAGTTAGAGTTATAACAGTGAGTTCAAATTAGTGATTCTGGGGAATGTTTTGATATTGTTTTCTAATAACGAATAAAATACACCCACATCATCACAGAAACAAACATACGTGTTTCTCTCATTTCATTGTCAATGCTTGGTGCTAGCTAATGCTTTTGATTCTATGATCATTCTTCTAAAGAAAACACTTATTATAACAACAGTTGGTTTCTTATAAAAGGAATATTTTAATTCATGAGATTTTTCAATGTAGTTATTAAAATATTAAGTATTTAACTGAGTAGCGGTAGAAAAGTCAAATTAATTATAAATTATACTTTAGGTTCACATTTATTTACATTTATACCTATGATCAATTTTTAAATTATGCTTTAAATTATACATACCATTAAAAGCAAGGTTTGATCATATAAAGAACAATTCAGAATTAAAATTATGCATTAGAAGAATAACAGAATTAACTTGAATTATAATACAAAGAATACTTTGTCACTTGTTATTGATATAACTAAAAATTATTTTATTTAGGAGAAAACAGAAGCCCTTAAAATGCACATTTTCCAGGTGAATAGTATAGAAATACTGAAGAGCAACAACTGTATTTTTTTTTTTGTTAATTTAGATAACACTCTTGCTATGAAAATATGTAGAGCGAATTTTGGCTAAACACAAGCTGAAGAGATTACAGCCAAGTTTTCACTATTGGGCACTACATAAAATCTTTATTGCATATTTTTTACTTCATTACATTTTTTTCTTATCACCACCTGCCTTTTTATTAAAACTTTAAGCTATAGCATTAAAATCTTTAAATCTATACTTTTTCCAATAACTACATCAGTATTTCCATACCAATTAAATTCATTGAAAAAATAAAAAGCCTTATTTAAGATTATGAAAACACATGTTTTCCATATTGGCTTTTATTTCAATATTTCCTTTCATGTTTTCCATTTCTGCGGAAGTAAGGAGCTGGAAGGGATGTACTACTTTTGCATTAGTGCCACCCGGCCTTGGAGAGTAGAATAAATGCTGCTCCAGCGACAAGTCACCATTTTGAAGATGGGCCAGATGTGTGGCAATATTATGGTGGGCAGGGAAGTCTCAAAATAAGATGCTACAATCTGTCTATGACTCACCAGCGTGTGTGTGTGTGTGTGTGTGTGTGTGGTGGTGGTGGTGGTGGTGGTGTGTGTGTGTGTCCTTAAGGAATGTTTTTGGCCAAATGGTGCTTAAAAATACTGACAATATTTTACCTCAGCTTGAATCTTGTGATTATCAACTGTAGATTTTCAAGAAAGATGCAAAAAGGCAAATGACTCAAAGCATATGTAACCAATTTAGGACCTGTTATCAACAAGGAACACAAATTGGAAATATTGCTGCATTATCCTAAAGAGAACCCTGGGAAATAATCACTTAAAATATATATATATTTGTTGAACTAGTCGGTCTAGTTACACAATGGAAATACAAGCATTTGACTTTTTGTTCCTTCTGCCATTGTTGTGGTCTTCCCTATAGTGATGAGCTACTATGCTTTCCTGTGTTTACTCAAAGATACAGAAAAAGGCATTATCCTCATTTCCCAATCTGGAGTGCTAAAGAGATAGGGTCATGGACACGTAAGGGGTTTAAAAGAAGAGATGATGGGTTCACTTTTATATTTTCCATGCTTTTACTTTAATGCTGTGATTTTACCATATTAGGAAAGGTCTTTATATTCAACGTGTTTGATTGACATTTTCATTTCGTGTCTTGACTCTTTTTGGGAAAGTTATTGCTAGAGGCTTGGAGTGGGGTTCTGGCTTTCGCAAAACAACTGTGAGTTCATCCTCCCCTGTGTGGAGATAAAGAGGAAGGGTCATGAGGGAGCAGGTTAGATTTGGGGCCCAAATGCTTGTTTTAGGAAATAAGGAGGATGAGGGGAGTAGATGTGGACAGGAAATGTAAAGTAAATATAGGGAGCTTTCTGAGAGATGCAGCAACCAAGAGACTCTCTTCTTTACCCCCTCTAAGGTACCTGCTCTAAGTGGTGTGGACTTTCAGTATGAAGAAGGGTCAAATGTATTTTGCTCAGAAAATTCAATGGGTTTTATTTAGTTTTCAAATTCAATCCATCAATAGATCATGTAATTATATGCTGAAATTCAAAAAGTATAAAAGGTTAAACAGTGAAAACTTGTTATCTCGCGTGGACCCCTCACCACTTAGTTCCTTTGAAGGCACTTTGTTGCCTTCGAAGAGGCAACAAATGTGATTAATTTCTTAATTATCATTAATTATTCTAGCGATATTTTATGTATTTCTAAACAAATTCTCATGTATACATATTTTTTCTTTTACATAATATTAGCATAACATACCTCCCATTTGCATCTTGTTTTTTCACTTCATATATGGAACTCTTTCCTTATTCTTATGCAAAAGGGGTTCCTGTTCTATTTTTATGGTTGCATAGTATTCTGTTTTCAGTATGCACCATAAATCATTTAATCAGTTGCCTATTGATAGATGTTTAGGTTGCTTCCAATCTTTTGCTCTTATAAAAAAAGGCAAGAATCAGACCGGGTGCAGTGGCTCATGCCTGTAATCCCAGCACTTTGGGAGGCCGAGGTAGGTGGATCACTTGAGGTCAGGAGTTCGAGACCAGCCTCGCCAACATGGCGAAACCTCCTGTCTACTAAAAACATAAAAATTAGCCAGGTGGTGGTGGTGCATGCCTGTAATCCCAGCTATTGGGGAGGCTGAGGTAGCAGAATCGCTTGAAGCTGGGAGGTGGCGGTTGCAATGAGCCGAGATTGCACCACTGCACTCCAGCCTGAGCGACAAGAGCAAAACTCCGTCTGAAACAAACAAACAAACACCAAGAATCATTGTGCATTACTGGCTAGGAAGTAAAATGGTGCAGCCACTGTGAAAATAGTATGGTTTCTCAAAACGTTAAAGATATGATTACCATATGATTCAGAAATTCCACTCCTAGGTATATAACCAAAATAATTGCAAGCTGGAACTAAAACAGATATATCTCGTATACCAATGTTCATAGTGGCATTATTCACAATAGATAAAAAATGGAAACAGCCTAAATGTCCATCAACAAATGAATAGATCAACAAAATGTGGTATATACATACAATGAAGTATTATTAAACCTTAGACAGGAAAGAAATTCTGATACATGTTACAATATGGATGAGTCTTGAACACATGCTAAGTGAACTGTCAGATACAATGAACAAATATTGTATGATTCTATTTATATGAAGTACCTAGGATAAGCAAATTCTGTCTCTATAGACAGAAAGTAGAAAGTGGTTACCAGAGGATAGGGGAAAGGGGGAATGGGCAGTTAGTGTTTAATGGGTACAGAGTTCGAGAAAATGAAAAAGTTCTGGAAATGGATACTGGTGATGATTACACAACAATGTGAATGTACTTAATGCCACTGAACTTTACATTCAAAAATTGTCAAAATGGTAAAATTTGTTACATATATTTTACCAGAATAAAAATATCACCCAAAAGTACAACAGTGAGCAACCTTGTACACCTGTGATTTTGCATGTATGGAGTACATTTTCTTAATAAATTCCTAGGATGTGCAAATATATGTGCATTTGTAATATAGTTACTTAGTTAAAGATTGTTAGTTATCTTTATACCAATTGTGTATGATGCTGCCTGTTTCCTCGTATCCTAACATGATGTATTTAATTAAACTTTTCTCTCTCTGGCAACTTGATAGGTGAAAACTCAATTGCTCTTTTTAAGAACAATAAAAGGAAACGGTGCTTGTAAACTTCTTTGAGGGTCTGGAATTGAGATCCTTATGTGTATGAATGGGGAAGATGAGGCGTACTTGACCTTTTAGCCTATGATCAAATGGAAGCCGTATTTGAGCTGATAATGTGAAGAGCTGAGTGATATGTTGTTCGTTAATTTTCAAATGGCCTTAACTAAAGATGGGTTAAACAGTTTGCCTAAATGACATATATGGTATGGTTTCAACTGTACACTTTACAGTTTAAGGTAATTTCAACTTTCTTCTTGGTTGTTAATTTATCAAACATTTAATAGTAAATAAGACATAGTGCCTGCTTATGAGGAACTTACAGTGGGTTGGGGGAAGGGTACCCAATAAGCAGGCAATTGCAATATAGGGTAATATTGGGGAGATTGTGGATTGATAAAGAAATAGAGTGGGTGGGTCTTTATCCCCAATTTGGGTGCTGAGAGGAAAGGAAAATATTTTAGAAAGGGCTGTATCTGAACTGAGTCGTTCATCACAAAGAGGAGTTAGGCAAGTGGAGTGGGAGAGAAGAGAAAGGGAAGGGACGTTTGAAGAATCTGGAAAAAGAAAAGACACAGTCATTGCAAGTTGCTGAGGCAAGAGAAAGTATGAAACCTTGAGGGTATCCCAGATAGTTGGGGTGGGCTGCAGCTTAGAATGGAAGAGTTCCTCTGATGAGCACCTGCTTCCTATTATCTCCAAAAAGTTCAGAACTTGGACATATTTGGGGTTCTTTCTCTTGTCCAGGGGCATCTCCTAAATATGTAGCTTGAAAAAGGGTTTTCACTTTCACCCTTGGTAAGACTGTTATCTCCATAGGGTTAGAGAGAATATTTGTAAATATTTTGAAATTCTTTTGACACCAGGACTGTAGTGTGTGTAACAGGCCTACCTCTCCATGATCCAGAAATTCGACTCCTAGGTATATAACCCAAAGAATTGAAAGCTGGAACTAAAACAGATAATCATATACCTTGTATACCAATGTTCATAGTGGCATTATTCACAATAGATAAGAGGTGGAAACAGCCTAAATATCCATCATTTAGTCTCCAGATTTTATCACAAAATTAAATGCTCATTTTAACGATCTAATAATAAAGATTCTATCCATGCTTAAAAACATGCCCTGCTTTCTCCCCATTTCCTTGATTCCTTTTTACTCTTTAATTTACATCCTCTTATTCCTTTTTCAAACCCTCCTGAAATTCCATCTGCATTACCAAGCCTTTCTTTGAAGTATTTCCTAGTTCTGTCGTTCCCCTGGCCTATAAATCAGTTGTTTCTTCTCCAATCATTTGCTGAGGGTTGATTTTGTGCTGGATACTGGATAAAATATGCTGAGGATACAAGGATGAACAAGACCAGTCCATGACCTCAGGTTAATATTCTCGGAACATTTTATTACTTCTATTATAGTGCTTATCACAGCCTGCCTTGTATTACAGACCATAATTAGTCTGAGCATTTTGATTCATATGTGTAGTCTGTGGCCATAGCACAGTGCCTAGGACACACAAGTGTATGTTGTCAAACCTTTTCAATTACTGATAGAGAGAGAGGATATTTATTGAGCATTTATTCTGTACACTGCACTTGGATAAGTACTTTACAGCTATCTCATTTAACTTTTCTCAAAACCTTGCAGAGCCAGAATGATTAGTTCCTCCATTTCACACACAGGAAACTGAGAAACAGAGCACTTAAGTTATTTTGCCCAGGATCAATCATACTGCTAAGAAGTAGCAGAGCCCAGATTTAGACCCACAGAGTCTAGTTCCAGGGCCCTTGGTTTTGGTTGTGATTCTAGACTAATTTTCTTCTCTCATCATTCCAGTCTACAAGGCACACAATCAACAGCACAACTTTAGTCCATGTGTAATTTTGTTTTACTCTATGTCCCCAAGGTTCTGTGGCCTGTGTTTGTATGTTATAGTAACTATGAGTCCACAGCTAGGTTGCAGCATCCAGGCTGTAAACTGTAGACAACAGGTAACATCTATATTTATCTAGTTTTATGTGAAGCTTGTAGACTGATGTCTGCATTTGTGTGAGCCTTTAAATGCCATTTGATGATTATAATGAAGCTGATTTATGCTGCTTACCAGATGGGTCTCCAAGGCTGCTTGGAAACTGTGGCACAAAATGTAAGGGCAACTTGAAGATAGCTGTGATATGACCATTGATCTTTAGAGCTTGCTTTTAGCAAGTCCTTGGCGTGGTTTAGACAAGGGCTTCACAAACTTGTTCACTGAAGTTTACCTACAACAGTGGACAGTGAAGCACCTACTCCTGAGATCTGGCAATGAAACACGGAATAATCAAAGCATGTCATTCCCTGTAAGTCTCCAGATTTTATTGCAAAATTAAATGCTTATTTTTAACAATCTAACAATAATTAAAGACTATCCATGCTTAAAAATGACAAGGTTTTCAAGCCAGGCGTGGTGGCTCATGCCTGGAATCCCAGCACTTTGGGAGGCCGAGGTGGCTCACCTGAGATCAGGAGTTTGAGACTAGCCTGGCCAACATGGCGAAACCCCGTCTGTACAAAAAATACAAAAAATTAGCTGGGCGTGGTGGTGCACACCTGTAATCCCAGCTACTCGGGAGGCTGAGGCAGGAGAATCACTTAAACCTGAAAGGCGGAGGTTGCAGTGAGCCAAGATCAAGCCACTGCACTCCAGCTTGGGTGACAGAGTGAGACTCTGTCTCAAAAAAAAAAAAAAAAACAGATGACAAGGTTTTCAATTATTTATGATCAAATAAAATGGAGGAGGTGTGGTGTTATTTTCTGCAACCCGAGGATTTGCTGGCGTATCATCTCATCATAATTCACTTGGAGGAGCACTGGTCAAACGAAACTGATGTAGTTTAGAACACGTGGTCACATAAAACAGTTGTCATACCGAGTCAGAGTTAAGAGGGTCCACAAGGCAGTCTCTGCAAATCTGAAGTCTAGTGCTGACTATCCTTTAAATTGATTTATTTCAATAAGGGTCATCTGATGTTCCTGTATGTCTGGACAGATGGGAGCTCTATTACTACAAGCAATGTGGGACCAGTGTAACATAACTAAGGAGATTAGCAGAGTCCCCCTGACCCTTGTAATTCTAAGTTAATCTGGCTTGAACCCCAGTCTTCAGTGTTCCCCATAATTTATTTGCATTCCTAAGGGCTTGTTTTCTTGCAGCTTCCTCTGTTGTAATGTTTTGCATCTGTAAGTGTTTTGTTTTGTTCTTTGTCAACCTGGATGAAAATTCAGTGCCTCTACTAGTTTACTATCCCAAATCCACTCACATCAACCATTTCCTGAGTTTCTAACTTTATCGAATGTTTGAGGACTTCAGTCTCTCAATGATTTCATTAGTTGCTCCCTCTTCTTTCTCTACCCTGACCTTCTTTTCTTCTACTCCTTCTCTCTTCAGAGCAAACAAATTTCTTTCTCTGTCTCATGCTGTGTAGTTTCACCCTCTCCCCTGAATCCTTGGCCTTAAGTGACATCCCTGCCCTGCAGGACTCATCCACCCCAAGTGGGCCTACTAAAGCATTTTCTCAACAAAGGCAATTCTCTTGCTAAGAGGAATTCTCATACCAGCTGCCAGGAGAATAAAATGTGCTTCATCTAACCCCCCTAATAATAAAGCAACAAAGGTTGAGAGTGATTTATTTTCTTTTAAAAAATAAATTAGAACAGACTCAAGGTTATCTTGGTAATAATAGCACTGTCTCTCTCCCCTGCATTCCAATATGCTGTCTTGAATGGGAGTGAAAGGCATGAAGTTACAGCTCGCTCAAAGGGAATTGAGCATAGGGGTGCTATCTGTATGTTGCAGGGGACAAAAGAGCTTCTCTACTTTGCCTGATTACTGGTGAGTAGTTATCTAGCATCTGCTTCTACATCCCCAAAGTCGAATTTACAACCTCTTAAGCCAGGACATCGTGCATAGGGCAATACTAACAATTTAGAAAATTATTCTTTGTATTGAGCTGATTATCAGTCTTCTGGAGCTTCCATCCTGGTATTCTAACTATTTCATGAAGTCAGACCTGACTAATTTGATTTGAGTTACATTAGTCCAGCATCATATACTATCCATCCTAAACATACATCTGATAAGCCACTTTCTTGCTCAAAATGTCTTAGTGGCTCACCATTACACAGAGAATGAAATCTTAGCTCCTTAGCAGAACAGTGTTCTTGATTTTTTTTTCTTTTTTTTTTTTTTGAGACAGTCTCACTCTGTTACCCAGGCTGGAGTGCAGTGGTGCCTGCAATCTCAGCCTTCTAGGTTCAAGTGATTTGCATGTCTCAGCATCCCCGAGTAGCTGGGATTACAGGCGGGTGCCACCACGCCCAGCTAACTTTTTTGTATTTTAAGTAGACACGGGGTTTCGCCATGTTGACCAGGCTGGTCTTGAACTCCTGACCTCAAGTGATCTGCCCATCTCAGCCTCCCAAAGTGCTGGGATTACAGGTGTGAGCCACCGCATCCAGCCACCACTTATTTTTATTTTGCTTTCCTAAGATCGTGACAGCTCCTTAACCTGCCCATCTCTCCTCAGCATCCTGTTTATTCTCCAATGGAACTTTTACCTTGAAGTCTTTTTTTGCTATCTCTAGTCAGATGAGTTGTTGCTATCACTTGTCTTCTTGTCACTTTAGACCTGCTCTGTCCAATACTGTAGCCACTAGTCACATGTGACTTTTGACCACTTGTGATGTGACTGGTCCAGATTGAGATGTTCTGTAAGCGTAAATTAAATGCTAGATTTCAAAGACTTAGTACAAAAAACAGAATGTAAATATGTCATAAGTAGGTTTTATTTTACACCGATTGTATGTTGAAATGACAATATGTTGGTTATATTAGTTTATATAAAACCTATTACATTAATTTCATATAAAAAAATCTTTTAAATCTGGCTACTAGAAAACTTGAAATTACATACGTGGCTCTTATTTGGCTTGCATTAAAATTCTATCGAAGAATCCTGCTTTAAACCACTATATGTGATTCAATGCTAAGCACCTTGAATTACCACTCTTTGTGTGCATTTCAGCCCCAGCAACAAGAGTTTAAGCAGTCTGAGGTCAGGAACTTGTAACCTGCTATATTCCTCACTGCTACAAAATTTGTCAGGTGTGCGATACATGCTAATGAAATAAAATAGAAAACATTTCTATCAGAAGAGGTCAGAAATTCAAATGACTACAGAAACCAGGCAGGTAGCATAATTATATGAAGTAAGCTGGGTTTCATAGAAATCTTGATGTCAGGGACATGATAGGGGTTGGGAGAATGTTAGCAGGGATTATAGTCATCTGAATATTCATTGCTGTGTAAAGAGACAACCACTATGCCACCCTAGCCAAATTATTACATAGGAATAGAAGCCCAGGGTTGCCAAATTTTCCAAAATTTTGAGAGAAACTGGATATTTGGATCTTTATGTGAATTAAACTGATTTTCGTATATTGATTTAACTCATAAATTTTGTGTGGACTAAGCAAAGCAAGTAAGTGGCCTTGCTGCAGCCTAAAAGTTGCCTAAAGAAGTTTGTGCTTCTCATCTAGAGGGTAAAATAAAATTTACAATACCATACTACAGAAGAGTAGAAGAACAAGGTTTATTATTGTGGCTTTGATCAAGAAGAGGCTGGAATCAGAAGCTCAAATTTGCAGATCATTCAATAAACTATTGGTAAATGATATTTCCAAACACTCCCAAATACTTTAAGTTAAAAAACATTCCCTTCTGCAGAATTTCTCAAGATGTAAGTCCTTAAGGGAAAAAAAGGGGGAGTTTGAAGGGTCTACAAAATAAGTTTATTGACAGGAGTGTGAAACTGCCAACTTAATGCAAAAGAGAATAAAATGTCTCTCATTCCACAGTTTGTAACTGCTTACAGTTTAGGAAATGACCAAAAAACCCCATCACTGTCTGAGTTTTCAGAGCTCTTATGACTTGTATGTTTATAGAGGAAGTCTTGTGGCTGACTAGTTTAGCACACATGAGGTGACAAGCTTAGAATGAGCTGAATGCTGGTTAGAATAATGTTATTTTTAAATGGCAGTATGCTGCTTCTAAGGTAGATTAGCATTACCCCCACTTTGGTTTTCAATTCTCTGAAATACAAAATCCGTTCTCCAAGTGATGCAAAAGAATTCTGGCTTAGAATAGTATTGCATGTTGAATAAATTCTTATTAGTAATTTATTTTTTTTGTCATTTTATGATGCTCAGTAACCTGTAGTCATAACAATATCAGAATTAGCCTACCAAAGGGTCATTATTCTGTGGAGTTGGAAAATAAGTGAAGAGATGTAAAATTGCACTTTAATTTACATTTTGTTATTTTCCATGTAAATTGAGTACCTGAAATCAAAGATTCTATTTACAATATTGTTTTTGAAAGTCATCCATCATGTATAAATGAGTAGATAAGAATTTCTAAAGCTCTCCTAAGCAAATAGGAAGAAGGAGCATGTTATAAGATGAATCAACATAATATTTTCTCTTTTTTTTCTTTAATTTTTAAATTTTACTTTAAGTTCCGGGATACATGTGCAGAATGTGCTGGTTTGTTACATAGGTATGCATGTGCCATGGTGGTTTGCTGCACCTATTGACCCCTCCTCTAAGTTCTCTCCCCTCATCCCCCACCCCCCCAACAGGCCCTAGTGTGTGTTGTTCCCCACCATGTGTTCTCATTGTTCAACTTCCACTTATGAGTGAGAACATGCGGTGTTTGGTTTTCTGTTCCTGTGTTTATTTGCTGAGGATGATGGCTTCTAGCTTCATCCATGTCCCTGCAAAGGACACGATCTCATTCCTTTTTATGGCTGCGTAGTATTCCGTGGTGTACATGTACTGCATTTTCTTTATCCAGTCTATTATTGATGGGCATTTGGGTTGGTTCCAACTCTTTGCTATTGTAAATAGTGCTGCACTAAACATACATGTGCATGCGTCTTTATAGTAGAATGATTTATATTCCTTTGGGTATATACCCAGTAATGGGATTGCTGGGTCAAATGGTATTTCTGGTTCTAGATCCTTGAGGAATCACCACACTGTCTTCTACAATGGTTGAACTAATTCACATTCCCACCAACAGTGTAAAAGCATTCCTATTTCTCCACAGCCTCGCCAGCATCTATTGCTTCTTGACTTTTTAATAATCACCATTCTGACTGGTGTGCGATGGTATCTTATTGTGGTTTTGATTTACATTGCTCTAATGATCAGTGATGTTGAGCTTTTTTTCATGTTTGTTGGTCACGTAAATGTCTTCTTTTGAGAAGTGTCTGTTCATATCCTTTGCCCACTTTTTGTTGGGATTGTTTTTTTCTTGTACATTTGTTTAAGTTCTTTGTAAATTCTGGATATTAGACGTTTGTCAGATGGGTAGATTACAAAAATTTTCTCCCATTCTGTAGGTTGCCTGTTCACTCTGATGATAGTTTCCTTTGCTGTGCAGAAGCTCTTTAGCTTAATTAGATCCTGTTTATCAATTTTGGCTTTTGTTGCAATTGCTTTTGGCGTTTTTGTCATGAAGTCTTTGCCCATGCCTATGTCCTGAATGGTATTGCCTAGGTTTTCTTCTAGGGTTTTTATGATTTTGGGTTTTACATTTAAGGGTTTAATCCATCTTGAGTTAATTTTTGTATAAGGTGTAAGGGAGGGATCCAGTTTCGGCTTTCTACATATGGCTAGCCAGTTTTCTCATCACCATTTATTGAATAGGAGATCCTTTCCCCATTGCTTGTTTTTGTTAGGTTTGTCAAAGATCAGATGGTTGTAGATGTGTGGTATTATTTCTGAGGTCTGTTCTGTTCCATTGGTCTGTATGTCTGTTTTGGTACCAGTAGCATGCTGCTTTGGTTACTTTAACCTTGTAGTATAGTTTGAAGTCAGGTAGCATGATGCCTCCAGCTTTGTTCTTTTTGCTTAGGATTGTCTTGGCTATACAGGGACTTCTTTGATTCCACATGAAATTTAAAGTAGTTTTTTCTAATTCTGTGAAGAATGTCAATGGTAGTTTGATGGGAATAGCATTGAATCTATAAATTACTTTGGGCAGTATGGCCATTTTCACGATATCGATTCTTCCTATCCATGAGGATGGAATGTTTTCCCATTTATTTGTGTCCCCTGTTATTTCCTTGAGCCATGTTTTGTAGTTCTCCTTGAAGAAGCCTTTCACTTCCCTTGTTAGGTGTATTCCTAGGTATTTTATTCTCTTTGTAGCAATTGTGATTGAGAGTTCATTCATGATTTGGCTCTCTGCTTATCTATTATTTGTGTAAAGGAATGCTTGCGATTTTTGCACATTGATTTTGTATCCTGAAGCTTTGCTGAAGTTGCTTATCAGTTTAAGGAGTTTTTGGACTGAGATGATGGGGTTTTCTAATTATGAAATCATGTCATCTGCAAAAGAGATAATTTGACTTCCTCTTTTCCTATTTGAATACACTTTATTTCTTTCTCTTGACTGATTGCCCTGGCCAGAACTTCCAATGCTATATTGAATAGGAGTGGTGAGAGAGGGCATCCTTGTTGTGTACTGGTTTTCAAAGGGAATGCTTCCAGCTTTTGACCATTCAATATGCTATTGGCATGTGTTTGTCATAAATAGTTCTTATTATTTTGAGATATGTTCCATCAATACCTAGTTTATTGAGAGTTTTTTAACATGAAAGAACATTGAATTTTATCAAAGGCCTTTTCTCCATCTATTGAGATAATCATGTAGTTTTTGTCTTTGGTTCTGTTTATGTGATGGATTATACATGTCTTCGGTTCTGTTTATGTGATGAATTTGCATTATTTTGAACCAGCCTTGCATCCCAAGGATGAAGCTGACTTGATCGTGATGGATAAGTTTTTTGATGTGCTGCTGGATTCAATTTGCCAGTATTTTATTGAGGATTTCACATTGATATTCATCAAGGATATTGGTCTGAAGTTTTCTTTTTTTGTTGTGTCTCTTCCTGGTTTTGGGTATCAGGATGATACTGGCTTCATAAAATGAGTTAGGGAGGAGTCCCTCCTTTTAAATTATTTGGAATAGTTTCAGAAGGAATGGTACCACCTCCTCTTCATACCTCTGCTGGAATTCGGCTGTGAATCCATCTGGTCCTGGGCTTTTTTTGGTTGGTAGGCTATTAGTTACTGCCTCAATTTCAGAACTTGTTATCGGTCTATTAAGAGATTGGACTTCTTCCTGGTTCAGTCATGGGAGGGTGTATGTGTACAGGAATTTATCCATTTCTTCTACATTTTCTAGTTTATTTGCATAGAGATGTTTATAGTATTCTCTGATGGTAGTTTGTATTTCTTGGGGTCATTGGTGATATCCCCTTCATCGTTTTTGTATTGTGTCTATTTGATTCTTCTCTCTTTTCTTTTTTATTAATCTAGCTAGCTGTCTATCTATTTTGTTAATTTTTTTCAAAAAACCGGCTCCTGGATTCATTGATTTTTTTGGAGGGTTTTTTGTGTCTCTATCTCCTTCAATTCTGCTCTGATTTTAGTTATTTCTTGTCTTCTGCTGGCTTTTGGATTAGATTGCTCTTGCTTCTCTAGCTCTTTTACTTATGATATTAAGGTGTCAATTTGAGATCTTTCTAGCTTTCTGATGTGGGCATTTAGTGCTATAAATTTCCCTCTTAACACTGCTTTAGCTGTATCCCAGAGATTCTGGTACATTGTCTCTTTGTTCTCATTGGTTTCAAAGAACTTCTTGATCTCTGCCTTAATTTCATTATTTACCTAGGAGTCATTCAGGAGCAGGTTGTTCAATTTCCATGTAATCGTGTGGTTTTGAGTGAGTTTCTTAATCCTGAGTTCTAATTTGATTGCACTGTGGTCTGAGAGACTGTTTGTTATGATTTCACTTCTTTTGGATTTGCTGAGGAGTGTTTTACTTCCAATTATGTGGTTGATTTTAGAATAAGTGCCATGTGACACTGAGAAGAATGTATATTCTGTTGATTTGGGGTGGAGCATTCTGTAGATGCCTATTAGGTCCACTTGATCCAGAGCTGAATTCAAGATCTGAATATCCTTGTTAATTTTCTGTCTCATTGATCTGCCTAGTATTGACAAAGGGGTGTTAAATTCTCCCCCTATTATTGTGTGTGAGTCTAAGTCTCTTTGTAGATCTCTAAGAACTTGTTTTATGAATTGGAGTCCTCCTATATTGGGTGCATATATATTTAGAATAGTTAGCTCTTCTTGTTGAATTGTTTCCTTTACCATTATGTAATGCCTTTCTTTGTCTTTTTTAATCTTTGTTGGTTTAAAGTCTGCTTTGTCAGAGACTAGGATTGCAACCCCTGCTTTTTTTGCTTTTCATTTGCTTAGTAAATTTTCTTCCATCTCTTTATTCTGAGCCTATGTATGTCTCTGCACATGAGATGGGTCTCCTGAATACAGCACATCGATGGGTCTTGCCTCTTTATCCGATTTGCCAGTCTGTGTCTTTTAATTGGGGAATTTAGCTCCTTTACATTTAAGGTTAGTATTGTTATGTGTGAATTTGATCCTGTCATCATGATGCTATCTGGTTATTTTGCACATTAGTTGATGCTGTTTCTTCATAGTGTCATTGGTCTTTATATTTTGGTGTATGTTTGCAGTGGCTGGTACTGGTTTTTCCTTTCGATATTTACTGCATCTTTCAGGAACTCCTCCAAGGCAGGCCTGGTGGTAAAAATCCCTCAGCATTTGCTTGCCTGGAAAGGATTTTATTTCTCCTTCACTTATGAAGCTTAGTTTGGGTGGATATGAAATTCTGGGTTAAAAATTCTTTTCTTTAAGAATGTTGAATATTGGTCCCCAGTCTCTTCTGGCTTATAGAGTTTCTGCTTGAGATATCTGCTGTTAGCCTGATGGGCTTCCCTTTGTAGGTTGCCTGGCCTTTCTCTCTGGCTGCCCTTAACATTTTTTCCTCCATTTTGATCTTGGAAAATCTGATGATTATGTGTCTTGGGGTTGATATTCTCATGCAGTACCTTAGTGGTGTGCTCTGTATTTTCTGAATTTTCATGTTGTCCTGTCTTGCTAGGTTGGAGACGTTCTCCTGGGTAATATCTTGAAGTGTGTTTCCCATCTTATTTCCATTCTCCCCATCTCACTCAGGTACTCCAGTCAATTGTAGGTTCAATCTTTTTATGAAGTCCCATATTTCTTGGAGACTTTTTTCATTCCTTTTTCATTCTTTTTTCTCTAGTCTTGTCTGCATGCCTTATTTCAGCAAGGTGGTCTTCAAACTCTGTTATCCTTTTTTCTACTTGATTGATTCAGCTACTGATACTTGTGTATGCTTCACAAAGTTCTTATACTGTGTTTTTCAGCTCCATCAGGTCATTTATGATCCTCTCTAAACTGGTTATTCTAGTTAGCAGCTCCTCTAACCTTTTATCCAGGTTCTTAGCTTCTTTGCATTGGGTTAGACATGTTCCTTTAGCTCAGTGTAGTTTTTTATTACCCATCTTCTGAAGTCTACTTCTGTCAATTTGTCCATCTCATCCTCCATCCAGTTCTGTGCCCATGCTGAGAGATGTTGCGATCATTTGGAGGAGAAGAGGTACTCTGGCTTTTTGGGTTTTCAGTGTTTTTACATTGATTCTTTCTCATCTTTGTGAGTTTGTCTAGTTTCGATCTTTAAGGCTGCTGACCTTTGGATGGGGTTTTTTGTGGGGGCTTTTTTGTTATTGATGATGCTGTTGTTGTTGCTTTCTGTTTGTTTTTCTTTCAGTGGTCAGATCCCTCTTCTGTAGGGCTGCTGCAGTTTGCTGGGGGTTCACTTCAGGCTTTATTCATCTGATTCACTCCCACACCTGGAGATGCCACTCAAGGAGGCTGCAGAGCAGCAAAGATGTGTGCCTGCTCCTTCTCCTGGGACTCTGACCTTGAGGGGCACCAACCTGATGTCAGTAGGATCACTCCTGTATTGGGTGTCTGACAACCCCTGTTGAAGGGTCTCACCCAGTTGGGTGGCACAGGGAACAGGACCCATTTAATGAAGCACTTTGACTGCCCCTTGGTGGAGGGGGTGTGCTTCACTGTGGGGAAACACACTTGTCTGGGCTGCCTGGATTCCTCAGAACTACCAGGAGGAAAGGCTAAGTCTGCTGGTCCACAGAGACTCTGACCACCCCTCTCCCTAGGGTCTCAGGCTCTGGGAGACCCTGGTTCTGTCCCTGAGCCTCTGGCTGGAGTTATTGAAGTTCCTGCAGGGAAGCCCTGCCCGGTGAGGAAGGAGGTGTAGAGTCAGGCCTGAAGAGGCAATCTGGCTGCAGTCTGCCACAGCCAATGTGTTGGGCTGTGGAGGACACATCATGGGACCAAGCCATCCAGCCTCCCTGGCTCCAGCAGGGGAAAAGCATGGCCTGGAGCTATAGAGATGAATGCTGCCCTCCCCTGACCCAGGGAGCTTAGCATGTTAGGCAGTTGTGAGTCCCAGTGCTGGCTGCTGCCCCTCCCCCAAGGAGCTCAAGCTGCTTAGACTGCAGGCAGCTACAGCTGTGGTGCTGGTTGCCCCTCTCCCTGGAAGCTCAACAGCTGAGAGGCTGTTGAGAATCTGTGCAGCTTGGGGGTTGGGATGCTAGGCCCCAACAGCATGGGTTCACAAGTGGGATCTTCTGATCCGGGGGTTGCACAGTTCTGTGGAAAAAGCACGGTTTCCTCGGTTGGGTAGCATGCTCACTCACTGCCTCCCTTGGCTGGGGGTTAGGGGCTCCCCTGACCCATGTGGCTCTCAGGTGGGCTACTGTACCACACTTCTCTTCCTTCCTCTCCATGTATCGCACCAGCCTCCTAGTCAGTTTTGATGAGAGAACTTGAATACCTTGGTTGCCGGTGAAGGATTCACATGCTTATTCTGGTTCTTTTCCATGGGAGCCTCTGATTGCTGCTGTTTCCAGTCGGCCATCTTGGCCCTGCCCTCCTTCATAATATTTCCTTTACCCAGACAAATTATACTGTGTATTAACAGCTAAGAACAGTTAGTAAAGAAATTTGACATGTATTCTGATTGTTAGTTGAGTAAATATCAATGAGTTGAAAATTCATTCTGATCTGTGGCTAGCCTTTGATGAAGTTTTAAAATCTTTCTGTTCCTCAGTTTCCTCATCTTTAAAGTAGTTGTAATGATCCTATTTATCTCATAAGCATAATCATATACTGGTATAGGACATGGTGAGACTCCTGGAAAAGTGTTCTGAGATATGAGCAGATGGATGTGGTTGTTATTTCCATAGTATGTTAGTATGACAAACATGTTACAAGTACAGCCTGGGTTGCTTTATGGCATCTTACTGTTTACAAAATTAAAGAGCAGCTGTTATATTATTATTTAGCCCCACAAACTTGTTATTAAGATTAGAATAACTACACAAATTAAGATGATCATATATAAACTATATATTTGCATAAATGATAAAATAATAATGGAAATCTCTTAATGGGAAAGAACCACTCAGACATCTAAATAACAATAAACTGTCATTTTCTATATTCCCTTCCAGTTCTAGTCCAATACTTTTGACCTTTTTAGATTAGAATGGTAGAGGAGGAAAAGTAACTTTTTCCTCAACCCTCATGGGTTCTTAGTTGGAATGAATCCCCATAACAAAAGACAGATTAACTAGAGAAAAACAAACAGAAGTTTACTAATATATTTCGTATATATGTGGGAGATACCTAGGGGCTGAGTAATTCTCAAAGAGGTAGTTTTGAATTCTAGCTTATATAGCATCTTCAGCAAAGAATAGTAAATTTTTAGAGTAGTGACAGAACAAAGGAAGAGAACTGTATCTGTAGGGACAGGAAATTGTGAGAAGGCAAATAAATGGCACATAAGGGCTAGTTAGTAAAGCTTGTTCATGTAGAGTCATCTGATGCCATCTCCAGGCCAATAAGAGTCTAAAATTGTCTTCAGTGCTTAACCTTTGTCCTCCCTGCTAGAGAAGGGGGGAGGGATACTCTTGTCTTTCTAAATTTATATCCTGCTTTTAGGCAATTAGAAAGCAGAGAGCTTTCCTGCCCTCTCAATTGCCTTGGGTTCAAAACAGTCCTTAAGCCAAAGAAGCATATTTTGGGGTGGCATGTTCTTGTCTCCCACATAATCATAATAGAGATAAAATTTACTACTCTCTTTTGTAACAATATACTCTATTTCCCCATATTTTGCATAGTTTTTCCAACTACCATTTTATATGACTGTGTAATGTTCCATTAGATACGAGTATTATAATGTACTTGACCATATTCCTATTGCTGGTAATCTGTCTTTATCTAAAAAGGAGTAATGAAAAGTTAAAAGTGTTCCACCGTAGCTGGTAGAAATTTGTCAATGATGAGGAAAGGCTGTAAAGTGTCACTTTAAGTCTGGGGTCTTGTACATAGGAGTGCAGCTGAGGACAGTAAGTGAAGATACAGATTTGGGAAATATCAGCACGTAGATAAGTCATTCAAGACATGGGGACTTGAAATGAGGCAGGATTAGTGTAGATAGTTCAAAGAGTAACTGAGGACAGGAATCTAAAGGACAGCCACATTTAAGGACAAGCAGAGGGAACAAAGTTCAAAGGAGATGAAGAAGGAGTAGTCAGAAAGAAAGAGTAATGTCACAGAAGCCTGCTGAGGCCTGTGTTAGTCTATGACTTACGCAGGGGCAGAACTGACTCTGGAATCTAGGGCTATTGATTTCAACTCCAGGTAGAGTTCTCCCACCTTGTAGGTAGGCACGATTCTCTCCTTTAACACTGTTTTCTACCTGGTTCCCATCAAGGACAGGATGCCTTCAGCTACAGATCTGTTTTGATTCCTTTAAATTGTGTTAGTCTCTCAATTTAAACACATAAACAAAGTCTAAGAAGGGACAGCTTGGTATAAAAGTTGTTTTGTGTATTTCTACTGGTATCTTACAGCAGTGATTGGCAAAAACTGGTTCAAGGACATTGGAAGTTCAGTTTCAGTAGCCCTAAATTGGGGTCCAGGCTTTTATTTTTTAATGATTTCCCAGGTACTTCTGATGAACATTCAGGTTTGGGAAACTTTGGCTTATTTATCCGAAGAACATAAAATCTTCACAGAAGATTTTCGAATGGGACATCTAGAGGTTTGCTATACCAGGAGTAAAGAGATGAAGCATAGTCCAATTTTCATGACAACTTATTCTCATAAAGAAGTGGTCCAGAGCACTTGTATTTGCAGATCTTTTTTTCTTTGTTCAGAATATTAGGCAGGGTTCTGAGGAAATTGAAAAGAAGACAGCATGAATGAATGACTGAATGCACTCAATCTATAGAGGGAATGAGATCCCCAGATAGATATTAACAGAAAGAACATGTTTAAAGATAATCACAGCCAGTGGGAAAGGCAGAGTGGTATCCTCTGAGGGAGGAGCCTTGCAGGCTCCCTCACTTGCATCCTGTTTTCATTTCTTGGACCGCTTCATGGAAACTGTGTGTTGCTGTGGAACATGCCTTGGACTTGGCATGAGATGCCTTGAATTGAATGTCCACGGATATGGTTTGGCTCTCTGTCCCCACCCAAATCTTTTGTTGGATTGTAATCCCCAATGTTGGCAGAGGGACTTGGTGGGAGATGATTGGATTATGGGTGCAGATTTCCCCCTTGCTGTTCTGGTGGTGACAGTGAATTCTCATGAGATCTGGTTGTTTAAAAGTATGTAGCAGCTGGGCGCAGTGGCTCATGCCTGTAGTCCCAGCACTTTGGGAGGCCAAGGGGGGCAGATCACCTGAAGTCAGGAGTTCGAGACCAGCCTGGCCAACATGGTGAAACACTGTCTCTACTAAAAATACAAAATTAGGTGGGCATGTTGGTGTGCACCTGTAATCCCAGCTACTCAGGAGACTGAGGCATGAGAATTGCTTGCACCTGGGAGGCGGAGGTTGCAGTGAGCCAAGATGGTGCCAATGTACTGTGGCCCGGGCAACAAGAGCAAAATTCCATCTCCAAAAAAAAAAAAAAAGAATGTGCATAACACTTCCCCTTTTGCTGTCTCTACTAAAAATACAAAATTAGCCAGGCATGATGGCGCATGCCTGTAATCCCAGTTACTTGGGAGGGTGAGGCAGGAGAATCGCTTGAACCCAGGAGGAGGAGGTTGCAGTGAGCCGAGATGGCGCCACTGCACTCCAGCCTCAGTGAAAGAGCGAGACTCTGTCTCAAAAAAAAAAAAAAAAAAAAAAGGGATTACAGGCTAACTGTAACAAACAGAACAATCAGATCAGATTAATGTCTAGATTCTTGGGTCTTATGTCCTAATAAACAAAAGGTTAGTACTGACAATATGATACGTAAAAGATATGTCTATGCCAGCTAAGGTGAAACAGAAGCAAAATAGATTTATTGTAGAAAGAAATGGCACAAGAAAACATTGACATGCAAGTGCTTTTGATAACCATCTCTTATGAGATTTATAATAAATAGCATCTTTGGATTTATTTTGAATATGAAAAAAAAAAGAACGTACTTTGTAATATTCTCCCCAGCCCTTAAGAAGGTACTTTGTAATCTTCTCCCCGCCCTTGAGAACGTACTTTGTATGCCTATCCCAAACCTGTAAGAACTAATGATAATCCCACCACCCTTTGCTTACTCTCTTTTCGGACTCAGCCCGCCTGCACCCAGGTGATTAAAAAGCTTTATTGCTCAAAAAACAAAACAAAACAAAACAAAACAAAACCAAAACCAATAGCCTCTTCTATTGCCTCTTTACAGGCACACTACCCAAATACCATCACTTTAAACTTTCAGCTAAGCTAGAAATATGACCTTTTAACTTAAATACTTATCTTTACTCCTTTTGTTCTAAGGGGGATGCTTTTGATTTTATTATAAAAGCTTAGGTGTTTTAAAAATCTTTCGTTTAGTCTTATTTTTCCCTTTATTTTATGTGGCCTTTTAGAAACAACAGGTGTTTCTTTGTGGTGAAGTTTGCCTTAATTAATTGAGTGAAAGGAGAGGAAGGTGACTTGTTCTGGTAGATTGGACAGACTCAGGAGGCTCTTTAGCTAGCATTGTAACAAACCGTATTCTATTTGATGAATGGATGGATCTTATCTTTATTTAGAGTCTTAGCTAGATGGAAAGAGTAATATTGAAAGACTATGCCTTAAATAATATACTGGAGCTAAAAATATGAATTTGAGTGTCTGATTTTTTTCCATTGGCTGAGAGTTTAAATTCATAAGTACTCTATCACCATTTTTCATTGTCAGTGATTTCCTGGAGACTTTAGATTTAAGGCTTAGTTTTGCCATTTATTTTTAGGTCTCTGCCAACTTGTCCATTAAATAATTAATAACATCAATTTTAAGCTTAAGTTCAAATGCATCTCTTAAAATATGAATACTATTCTAATTTTCTTTGGTCAGCTCAATTTCAGAGCCTTTAGTGGCCCTCACTGAAGGAGTTAAGGGATTAGAAATGGAACTGGGACCAAGACAAGGCAGATGTTCCCCTGTTATCAATATTGAATGTTGTGTGTAGCATGCTGTCTTAAGAGAATAAATTATATATATTTTCCCTTACACGCACATATGTGCATGTATATGTACACATACATATGTGTGTGAGTGTGTATACAAACTATCATAGAACTTCCTTACTTTCATTTTCATAGTAGAGTCATTTTTTCACGTTGGAACATACAAATTTATCGTATTCTTTTAAATAGCTGCAAGGTATTTCTTTGGATGAACATGACATTCATTTAGTAAGAAATATTTATTGAGCTTATTGGGAAGCTGAGGCGGGAGAATTGCTTGAGCCCAGGAGGTGGAGGTTGCAGTGCGCTGAGATTGCGCCACTGCATGCCAGCCTGGGTGACAGAGTGAGACTCTGTCTCAAAACAAACAAAGAAACAAACAAAAACTACTATATGATCCAATCTCACTTCTGGGAATGTATTCACATAATTGAAATAAGGATAGCATCCCTATATTCATTGCAGCATTATTCACAATAGTGTAGATGTGGAAAACATCTAAATTTCCATGGACAGATGAGTAGATAAAGAAAATGTGGAATATATTTACAACGGAATACTATTCAGCGTTAAGAAAAAGAGGGAAGTTCAGCCGGGCGTGGTGGCTCACGCCTGTAATCCCAGCACTTTGGGAAGCCGAGGTGGGTGGATCATGAGGTCAAGAGATCGAGACTATCCTGGCCAACATGGTGAAACCTTGTCTCTACTGAAAATACAAAAATTAGCTAGATGTGGTAGCAGGCGCCTGTAATCCCAGCTACTTGGGAGGCTGAGGCAGGAGAATCACTTGAACCCAGGAGGAGGAGGTTGCAGTGAGCCGAGATCGCGCCACTGCACTCCAGCCTCAGTGAAAGAGCGAGACTCTGTCTCAAAAAAAAAAAAAAAAAAAGAGATTACAGGCTAACTGTAACAAACAGAACAATCAGATCAGATTAATGTCTAGATTCTTAGGTCTTATGTCCTAATAAACAAAAGGTTAGTACTGACAATATGATACGTAAAAGATATGTCTATGCCAGCTAAGGTGAAACAGAAGCAAAATAGATTTATTGTAGAAAGAAATGGCACAAGAAAACATTGGCATGCAAGTCCTTTTGATAACCATCTCTTATGAGACTTATAATAAATAGCATCTTTGGATTTATTTTGAATATGAAAAAAAAGAACGTACTTTGTAATATTCTCCCCAGCCCTTAAGAAGGTACTTTGTAATCTTCTCCCCGCCCTTGAGAACGTACTTTGTATGCCTATCCCAAACCTGTAAGAACTAATGATAATCCCACCACCCTTTGCTTACTCTCTTTTCGGACTCAGCCCGCCTGCACCCAGGTGATTAAAAAGCTTTATTGCTCAAAAAACAAAACAAAACAAAACAAAACAAAACCAAAACCAATAGCCTCTTCTATTGCCTCTTTACAGGCACACTACCCAAATACCATCACTTTAAACTTTTAAAAGTGTTTTTTTTCTGGTATTTTGTAAACATGTGCTTATGTTGCAATCTCGTGTTTTTTTCAGTTAGGCAGTCTGTTTCCTGTTTGATAGTAGTAGGTTTGCTCTTTTTCCTTCTTGACTCCTCCTATTATAATTATATTATATTTATTGCTGAAGTCAATAATCAGTTTATCATATTAATACTATCTAAAGATTGTTCACCACTGAGCTAAAAGGTATGCTCTGATTATATTTCTTCTTTTATTCAAATCTTAGTTTTTCTTCAAGTCAACAAAGTAGGCCAAATCCGGCCTGTCACTTTTCTTTGCAAATAAAGTTTTATTGGAACACAGGCTCATTCACTTACTTATTGTCTATGGCAGCTTTTGTGATACAACAGTAGAACTCGATAGTTGTGATAGAAATTATATGGTCTGCAAAACTCAAAATATTACTCTCTGACCTTTTATGGAAAAAGTTTGCTGACGCCTATGCTAGTTAGTAATGATTGCACTTTTTCATTTTCTTTGTTTATGTAATTTATTAAAATTTCAGTTCAAAATATTTTAAAATTTCTTTTGAAATTTACTTGACCCATTAATTATTTATCTAAGTGTGGTGCTTAACTTTGCAGCATTTGGAGATTTTCTGTTAATTTTTTTGGTAATTGATTTTTATCTTAATTCTGATATGGCCAAGAGAACATAAGTAAATAAATTCTAATCTTTTAAATGTATTGAAATGTGTTTTATGGAATGATATGTGGTCAATTACAGTAAATTCCCTACATATGCTTTAAAAGAATGCATATTCTGCAGTTTTTAGGATCAATGTTCTATATATGCTTGAGGGTCGATTTCTTAATTGCACTATTAACATTTTCTGTATTCTTACTGATTTTTGTTTATCAGTTTTTGAAAAAGGTACATTAAGCTCTCCCACTATGATTGTGGATTTGTCTATTTTTCCTTAAAATTGTTGTATTTTAAAAATACACTTTGAGGTTATGCTTTTAGGTGAGTACAAATTTAAAATTGTTATATTTTCCTGGTGAAGTGACTTTTTTCATTATAAAATCTCCCTCTTTACCTCAAGTAATTTTAATTATCCAAAAACATTAGTATAATTTTTTCTTGTGTTTAAATTGTATTGTATATTTTTTCCATTCTTTCATTTTCAACTATTCTACATGTTTATTTTTAAAGCATATCTCTTGTAAGCAGCTTATAGTTGTATATTTAAAATAAAAATTCAGTTGATAATCCAGTTTAATTACAAAATATTAATTTCATTTACAGTTGAAGTAATTACTGGTATATTTATTTAAAACATACCATTAATTTTTTCCCCTTTACTCACTTATTCTATGTGCTTGAATTAGTCATCATTGCTGCATAACAAATTCACAACTTACAGTCTTAAAAACAACACACATTTATCATTTCACAGTTTTTGTGAGTCATGATTCTGGGAACAGTGTAGCTGGGTCCTTTGCTCCAGGGTCTCTCACAAAACTGCAAATTAAGGTGTTGGCTGGGGCTGCAGCTATCTTTTTTTTTTTTTTTTTTTTTTTTTGAGATGGAGTCTTGCTCTGTTGCCTAGGCTGGAGTGCAATGGCATGATCTCAGCTCACTGCAACCTCTGCCTCCTCGTTTCAAGTGATTCTCCTGCCACCGCCTACCGAGTAGCTGAGACTACAGGCGCCCGCCGCCACACCTGGCTGATTTTTGTATTTTTAGTAGAGATGGGGTTTCACCATATTGGCCAGGCTGGTCTTGAACTCCTGACCTTGTGATCTGCCCGTCTGGGCCTCCCAAAGTGCTAGGATTACAGGCATGAGCCACCGCGCCTGGCCGGGGCTGCACCTATCTTAAGATTCATTATCAATCTCATGTAGTTGTTGGAAAAGATTTTAATATTCTTTTGTAGTTCTGTAAGTTGCACTTGATTCTTTGTCATAGATATCAGTTCTCTGGCAAACTTTTTCACCTTGACTCTTATTTTCCTAAACGTATTAATCATAGTTACTTTAAAGTTTGTGTCTGATAAATCTAATAAATGATCACCTGCTCGTCTGTTTCTGTTGTCTAGTTTTTTTGGTTTGATCCTTACTCTTGGTATTATAAATTATAGAGTTTCTGGATGATTTTCAAAGATGATTTTCTTTAGTTTCCAGCATGCACTTATAGTAGAAGCAGATCACTTTAACCATACTAATATCGATGTTATTGGGAGAATTAGAATTTGGATTGTAGCTTTTGTAAGATCTGGTTACCACTTCACCCTTACTAATAGAGGGTGATTCTGCAGGAGTGTTTTCTGTATAGGAAACTCAGAAACTAAATTATAAATGGAGGGTTTCATGGAAATATTAAGGATTTCTAGGCTATGTGTTTTTAAGTATGCACTTATTTACCTAAGGATTATCCAAGGCCAATATTGAATTTGAAGTTGGACTCTCCCAGCCTCTGAAAGGCTTCTGAGAATTTCTCCCCTCCCACCAAGTTGCTTACATTTTCCGAATAGATATTAAGTCTAACATTAGACTCCAGAAACAAAATTGAGAAGGTAAAACTACAACCAAGGATGCTAAATAATAATGTAAATTTCTGGCATTAAATATGAATGACATATATATTATATGTGACACAGTACAACTGTGGACATAATTAAGAACATTCAAATTTTTACCATGTCAGGGTGAATTTTACAGAACTGCCATAATCATCACCTCTCCTTTTTCACACACACTTGTGCTGCTGTTGAGGGATGGAGGGGCCTTATTCACCCAGAAATGCTCTAGGTGCCCTCCCAGTCATATGCGCCGCAGCAAGGTTCTTGGGAATCAATAGGAAGTAAGTCATAGGAATCAATACAGGAGTCTGTATTGAAGTCTGAAACCTGGGTTCTAATCCTGGCTCTGCTTCTAATTATTTGGGTAGTCTTGTTAATTCATTTAGCTTTTAAAAAAATACACTTTTAAAAATAGCAGCTTTAGTTCCACAGCAAAATTGAGATGAAGATACAGAGATTTTCCATATATTCCCTGGCCCCACACATGCACAGCCTCTCCTACTATCAACATCCCCACTAGAGTAGTACATTTGTCACAGTTAACCAACCTACATTGACACATCATAATCACCTAAAGTCTGTAATTGACATTTGGGTTCACTATAGGTGTACATTCTGTGTGTTTGGTTAAATGTATACTGCCGTGTATCCAGCATTACAGTATATAGTGCAGTTTCCCTGCCCTAAAAATCCTCTGTGTTCTGCCTCTTCATCCCTCTCTCCCCTTCCCAAACTCTGGCAACCACTGGTCTTTTTTACTGTCTCCATAGTTTTGCCTATTTCAGAATGTCAAATCATTTAGCTTTAAAAAGTTTTGTAGGACTCAATATTTTCATCTATAAGTGAGGCCAATGATTTCCATCCTACCTTCCCTGGCTGGTAGTTGGTAGTACCAAGCATGAAATGTGAAAATGCTTCACAGTCAGTACAATTCTGTGTAAATACTGTTGCCACCACGATGCCATGATGTCACTGGTATTTCAGAGGAGGAGACATTTTTTTTTTCTGGTAGCTCTTTAAATGCTTGTACTCAGTTGTGTGAGAATAGGAAATTTTCAGAAAAATTAGCCTGGTGGTTTGCCATTGGTTTGTTTCAAAGTTAGTAGTATTTGTTCTGTTGTTATCCTTTAGTTTTTCTTAGAAACAAGTCCTGATCACTAGCTAATGATCTCTTGGTAGTATTTTGGTGGCAAATTTACCTAGTTTTGTGGGGTTTGACTTAGAATAGCCTTTTGGTAGGCTCTCAAAACTGTTATGATTGCTTCCAAAGGCTACTCTCCCTACAGGACCTGATTCAAAACTCCCTGTGTGCTAATGGGACCTGACATCCACGTCACAGGAAGTCTCTCCTCCCCACTAGACAAACTCAATCATGTAGGTCAGAACTTCCTAATTTGAGTGGGCATCAGCATCACCTGGAGGGCCTGTTAAAACACTGATTGCTGGGCACCACCTAACTATTCCCATTTCAGTATGTCTGGGGTGCAGGTCCAAGAATTTGTGTTTCTAATGGGTTCCCTGCTGGTATTGATGCTGTTGGCTCACAACCTGGGGAGGGTTTCTTAAAGTGTGTTTCAAAGGACTGCTTTGTTCAGAAACTCCTGGAGCCAATGTGAAGCCTGGATTTCACTAGGGTTATAAATTTGGGGCTTGGAAGAAGATATTGTAGACATATGACATTAATGAAGTTCTCTGACCTATTTGAGTGGACAGTTTGACAGTTTCACATTGTGTGATCCAGGGAAGTCACACTGTGAGCTTAGTGACCTTGCCTTGTCACCACACCCCTAAGGTGGTGACACAGGACTGTTTGAGGCTGGATGAGATCATGGACACGAGAGGCCCGTGTAAACATGGGGGTGCTTCTCCAGGACTGGGTGTTCCTGTTTCTAACAAATGTTATTATGGGACTGAAGGGGAGAGCCGAGTTCAGGGCCATCCACAGGGAACGCAGAGCTGTCAGTCACTTCCTTACAGAAACAGAACAATACACACTGTTTATTTCTCTTCAGTCTGTGGGATTTTTTTCAACATCGATTTTACACATCTGGTTCTGAGAAGAATCCATACTGTTACCATTCACCTGGCCACCCTAACTGTAACATTTCGGTGTTTCGGGAATTCTAACAACTGAAATCAATGGCTTTTTTGATCCAGCAGATTCTTCAATCTTCTCAATCTTGCTGCATCCCCCTCTCACTTGGCAGACTCTGCCTGAGCCCTCACACTGCTGCTTCCTTCACATCAGTGGACTTTCCAGCCTCTTCTCTTCACACTGGCCCTTTAAGAAGACATTTAAAGCAATTATTCAGTTGAGTTTCATTATATTCTGCTCTCAGAGCTACTGTAATAGCGTACTTGAAAGAAGCTGGTTGTGTTGAATTTTGTGTTTGCTTTCCAGTTACCGGAATGGCGCCTTCACCCCTTCTCATCTCTGCTCATTTTATTATTTACCTGAATGATTTTTCTGTTTCAAGAAAGCAAATGGAACATGAAAGGCCAAATATTTCTGTCTGTTCAGTTCAAGAATTTTTCAGTCAATGGTCTACTGTTTTAAAGTATCATTGCAAAGAAAATTGAGACCATTAATCTTCTCTAAAACATCTTTTGTGTTCTAATAAACATATTTTTCCATTTCTTAGTACTTTACAATTCTGATTGCTTTTGATTATATATTTGTAGAGGTATTTTTTTCTGAAAAGTAAAAAGCTGTTAAATATATTTATTTTCCTCTTTCTTAAGGAAGTCTCTGATATAGTCACACCCACACATGAATGAATGAACAATTGGGAATGACTGCCCCAGCTGGGACGCCACTGGAATTTTCTTACCTTTCCAATTTCCTTTCCTTGATAGTGCCCTTCCCACTCACCACTGTAGACCCAAAAGCTATTTGTGGAGCTTTCCTAACCAAGGGGAGACCAGCTCCTGCTTCCTGATCTAACTTTAATGCAGTCCAGGGCAAGATTTGATAAAGGGATGGAGGAGTAGTCAGCCTGACAGTAGCAAAGAAGAAGGAAAGAGGAGGTGGTCCGAAAGACCATTCAATGGTCTTTCCACTTACTGCTGCTTTGGTTCCAGCATCATCTTATTCTGAGCATCTCCTATGTCTACTAAGTCCTCATTCTGGAAGCTCCTGCTCCAGCACTTACCATAATACAGGACACCTGGTGCTTTGTGTACTCACTGCAAAGAAACTGTTACTCCATTCATGGCCTATCAATGGTACCTAAGTAGTCTATATCTTTATAGCTTTAGATCACCATGGTGGTCTTCAGAAAGTTCATGGACCTACTGAAACAAACAAGGACTTGTTTGAATATGCATTTGTGTTTTCCTGGGAAGACAGTCCATAGCTTTCATCAGATTCTCATAGAGCCATATGACCCAAAGATATTTTAAAAGATGAAGAAGTAACTACTGATGTGGTAGTAGAAGGCCTGGAGACAGTATGCAACAATAAATATTTATTGAGCACCTGCAATGTGCCAGGTACTGTTCTAGACTCTTGATATATCTATGAACAACAACAAAAACCCCCTCCCAAATCCTTACTTCATGAAGTGTACATTGCAGTGGGTAGAGAAAGACAACAAACCGTATACACAATACTTTACACAGAATATCGGAGAGTATAAGTGCCATAGGAAAATAAAGCAGAGTGAGGGGGATCAGGGATGAGGTCGGGGAGAACTGTGATTTCAGGGTAGACCTCATTGAGAAAGTGACATTTTAGTAAAATCCCGAAGAGGGAAGGAATCAGGTGGCCATATGAGGGAAGAATGTACCAGGCAGAGGGAACAGCTAGTACAATAACTTTAGGGTGGGAGCAAGCCTGGTGTGTTCAGAGTGGTGGGGTGGAGTGAGTGAGACAGAGGGGCAGGCAGTGAGTCAGAGGGTATGTGGAGTGGGCGTGTGGATGAATCCGGGTCTCATATGCCTCTGTGCGTGACTCTGGGAGTCCCTTGAAGAACTTTAAGCAGAGGAGAGATATGACCTGACTTAGGGTAGATTCGGATCACTCTGATGTGTTAAAAACAGACTAGGGGTTAAGGGCAGGAGCAGGGAGACTAGGCTGCTTTGCAGTCATCCCGGGAAGACAGGATGATACAGCATGGACAGAATGGTCACAGAGGAGTCCTGGGGGCTGGGTAGATTTTGAATATATTTGGAAGTAGATCCAACAAGTTTGCTGAGAGGTCAGATGTGAATTGTCAGAGAAAGAGAGAGCCAAGGATGACTCTGAGACTTTCGGCCTGAACAACTGAAAGGATGGAATTAATGGGAAAAACTAGGGATTTTAGGTCAGACAGGACATGGATCTCAGTTCTGCCATTTACTGGCTACATTGTGACCTGACTTATGGGCAAGTAACTTAACCTTTCTGAATCTCAATGTTTTATTTGCAAACTAGGGACAATCATTCCTATCTTGTAACAATGCTATGAGGAGTTAATGTGCTTGGGGTATGGTCCATTGAACAGATGCTAATCTCTTTCCACAATTTTCTTTTAGTGAATGAAGGAGGGAAGAAAGGAGAGACAGAGAGAATATGGGTGAGTAGTGTCTCCATCTGAGATTTTTTTCTCAGTAAGATCATGTCTTTTTGGCTCCATTGTCTAAATATGTTTTATGGTATCCGAGGATTTATCTTTCCATCAGCCCCATGTTTTCTCCTGCCAGGTTCCTGGGGATACTAACTTAGGGTTCAATTTATTATCTTTGACACGTTATTTTATTATTTATCTTAAAATATGTTTTTATAGTGAAGAAGAAATTCTCACCTGATACTATCCATTATCCATGCATACTGTTCACAAACAGGCATAGCCAATAAGTTTATTGGGCTTCATTGATGAGGCTATTGGTGTATTAAACATTTTATGTTAGGTAGAAATTCCTGTTGAGTTATTACATAGCCATTTAAGAATGTTTTACTGATATTTGGTATGATTAGTGAGGATTTTTTATGGGTTGGCATGATTATTATTTTTCTTGTTTAAGACACTGAAATATGGTCTACCACTATCTGATTACCGGTTACCAAACATGCTTGCAGGAGTAGCTAGATTTGGGATAACAAAGTATGCCAAGATTGGGAATTCAACAATTGAAGGAGGAGTGAGTATGAACTGATTGGGTTATAAGAATACATGCTTCTTCTTTGATTCAAAATCCCTCAATCCAAGGCATTTCAATGTTTCTGAAATTAGAGTATGTTTTATCACCTATATATATATATATATTTAACATGATAACATTTCTGTTAGGGTTTTTGGTAGATTCCAGATTCCTTCTCTACCCCAATTCAAAACCAACTGAAAAATAAAACAAAAAATATTGCAGATAGAGAATAAATCTGCCAGTGTTATCAGCAATAGATTGGCTTAGTTTGAGTATTCTAAGCAGTAACAATTTCCTAGGTTCTTAGGTTGATGCCTCCTACTGATCTGGATGGAGAAAAAAAGGAGAATGAAATTTAATCTTCCCTGCTTGGGACTTGGCTTAATTTGCTTTTCTAAATTGAGATTTGTTGTCCACTGGCTCCAGTCTCCCAACTGGCTAGCTAACTCCACCTCCAGGGTGTGAAAGGAGAGGCTGGTCCCAATCCAGGAGTATTGAATTTTTCCTCGCTAGTGTTATAGGTGCCACAGAGTCACTCTGAGTCCTTAAGAGAATGTGATGGCACCTCCCCTTTGATAGGGATGTGGCTTAGTGTCTCCTGGAGGCCCTGAGGTTAGCCAATTTTTTTATGGTGGGGGGGATGGTTAGGTAGGGGCTTTGTTTTCTAGGAAAGGGAATGTGATTCCTAATATTTTATGTTTTGAGTATCTGAAAAGAGATATTGTCTGTAAGGAGGCTCTGGAAGAGAAGATGGGAATGAATGAGCACTAGATTTTTCCTTTCTGCTTTTGGAAATCTAGGCTCAGCGCCAAGACATACTTACTAGGAGATGAAACATATCTCCAGTGGTATAATTATTTAGCACATGACACTTATAAGGAGATCATAGGAACCTGTATGCATATAGTCTGGGGGAGGGATCTGTGGTTAAAAGGGTAGGTAGGGGAAAATGTAAAGATATATGCATAGTTTAGCATTTACTTATTTATTTATTAATTTTTACTTTATTTTCAGGGGTACATGTGCAGGTTTGTTATATAGGTAAATTGTGTGTCATGGGGATTTGGTGTACAGAATATTTTATCACCAGGGTAATAAACATAATATCTGATAAGTAGTTTTTCAATCCTCACCCCACTCTCACCCTTTACCATTAAGTAGGCCCTGGTGTCTGTGTACTCAATGTTTAGATCCCACTTATAAGGAACAATATGAGGTGTTTAGTTTTCTGTTCCTGCGTTAGTTCACTTAGAAAAATGGCCTCCAGCTCCATCCATGTTGCTGCAAAAGACATGATCTCATTCTTTTTCATGGCTGTGTAGTATTCCATGGCATATATGTACCACATTTTCTTTACCCAGTCTACCATTGATGGGTATCTATGTCGATTTTATGTCTTTGCTATTGTGAATAGTGTGGTGATGAACATACGGGTGTATGTGTCTTTATGGTAAAATGATCTATATTTCTTTGGGTATATATCCAATAATGGGATTTCTGGATTGAATGGTAGTTCTATTTTAAGTTATTTGAGAAATTACCAAACTGCTTTCCACAGTGGCTGAACTAACTTACATTCCCACCAGCTGTGTATGAGCATTCCCTTTTTTCTACAACCTCACCAGCATCTGTTATTTTTTGACTTATTAATAATAGCCATCCTGACTGGTATGAGATGGTATCTCATTGTGGTTTTAATTTGCATTTCTCTGATGGTTAGTGATGTTGAACATTTTTTCATATGCTTGTTGGCTGCATGTGTGTCTTCTTTTGGAAAATGTCTTTTTATGTCCTTTGCCCACTTTTTAATGGTGCTGTTTGTTTTTTGCTTAATTTGTTTACATTCTTTATGGATTCTGGATATTAGACCTTTGCCAGATGCATATATGCAAATACTCCCTCACATTCTGTGAGAGATATTTCTCCCCTCTGAGAGATATTTCTTTCATTCTGTCTGTTTACTCTGTTGATAGTTTCTTTTGCTGTGTGGAAGCTCTTTAGTTTAATTAGGTTTCATTCATTAATTTTTGTTTTTGTTGCAATTGCTTTTATTGTCTTCTTCATGAAATCGTTGCCAGTGCCTATGTCCAGGATGGTAGTTCCTAGGTTATGTTCCAGGGTTTTTATAGTTTTAGGTTTTACATTCATGTCTTTAACCCATCTTAAGTTGATTTTTATATATGGTGTAAGGGAAGAGTCCAGTTTCAATCTTCTGCATGTGGCTAGCCAGTTATCCCAGCACCATTTATTGAATAGGGAATCTTTCCCATTGCTTATTTTTGTTAACATTGTTGAAGATCAGATGGCTGTAGGAGTGCAGCATTGTTTCTGGGCTCTCTATTCTGTTCCATTGGTCTATGTGTCTATTTTTGTACCAGTACCATGCTGTTTTGGTTACAGTAGTTTTGTAGTATAGTTTGAGGTTGGGTGATGTGATGCCTCCAGCTTTGTTCATTTTCCTTAGGATTGCCTTGAGTATTTAGGCTCTTTTTTGGTTCCATATGAATTTTAAAATAGTATTTTCTAATTCTGTGAAGGATGTCTTTGGTAGTTTGATAGAAATAGCATTGAATCTGTAGATTGCTTTGGGAAATATGGCCATTTTAACAATATTGATTATTTCTATCCATAAGCATAGAATTTTTTTTTTAATTTGTGTCATCTGTGATTTCTTTGAGCAGTGTTTTGTAATTCTCATTGTAGAGCTCTTCACCTCTCTGGTTAGCTGTATTCCTAGGTATTTTGTTCTTTTTGTGGCTATTGTGAATGAGATTGTGTTCTCGATGTGGCTCTCAGCTTGGATGTTGTTGGTGCATAGAAGTGCAACTGATTTTTCTACATTGATTTTGTATCCTGAAACCTTGCAGAAGTTGTTTATCAGATCTAGGAGCTTTTGAGCAGAGTCTATCGGGTTTTCTAGGTATAATTTTTTTTTTTGCATTCAAAATACAGTTGTGAACAGATACGGCTTGATTATTTTTACTCCTTTTTAAAACAGGAAAAAAATTCAAGCAGTATAAAAGAGAATAAAAATATCTGCCTTCAAGCTTTTTCTCTGAAAGTTCCCCTCTCAGGTGGAATCACTATTACCTTTAATCACTGTTAGGTTTTTGTGAATCCTTCCAGAGATATTTGTGCATAACAAATATTTTGTTTGTTTTACACAAAAGGATAAGTGTTAAAGATGCTTCTAGAATAATACATTGGGTGGTCCTTATTAACCTTATAAGCATTTATGATACATGACCTCAATATAAGCTCCCCATGTGGTACTTGATGATAAGAAAAAAACTTTTTATTACGGATACAGTTACAAAACTTAAAATCTGCTAAAGAGAAAATAATTTAAGAATAATGGGTATTGAAAGGGCCATCACTTGTACCAGTGTGTTTTGAAGCACATATTTTACATTTGTTTTTCCTACAGTGTCTCTGTGATATGCTTTCCTGGTTACCAGGTAATAGACAAAATGAGAATAAAACTCCCTGGAGAACTGAAATGGAATTGTGTGTTATTGCAGATTTTCTCCATAGATGGCATTCATTGTCACCAGTTTCCTTAGGGTAATTTGGAAACTCAGAGGCCCTGAATATAAGAGATAATATATATTTACTGGGTAGCTGGTACTTTCCTCTAAGTATGTCTTTATCTACTTATAATTATGGTATACTGTCTTCTAAAAACTGAATTTGGAAGGTAAATGGTAGAGTTAATTTATTAGAAATATGCAACAAATGTATAAATGTATAAATTCTGGCAGGAGTGCTGTGAGAAAGAGGTATAAAGACAGTGATATTTTTAAAAAATGAGACCTTGTTCTTAAGAGCAAGTCAAAACACAAGTCTCACAACTCTACATTCCGTATTTTTTGGTTAAAAAAATTTCCCAACCATAACAACAAAAAGCAGGTAGGAGCTGGGTGCAGTGGCTCATGCCTGTAATCCTAGCACTTTGGGAGGCTGAGGTGGGGAGATCACGAGGTCAGGAGATAGAGACCATCCTGGCTAACACTGTGAAACCCCGTCTCTGCTAAAAAATACAAAAAAAAAATTAGCCGGGCATGGTGGCGGGCACCTGTAGTCCCAGCTACTCAGGAGGCTGAGGCAGGAGAATGGCGTGAACCCAGGAGGCGGAGCTTGCAGTGAGCTGAGATCATGCCACTGCACTCCAGCCTGGGCGACAGAGCGAGACTCCATCTCAACAACGACAAAAAAGCAGGTAGGAGTGGGGAAGTCGCTTGGAGAAATGGAAAATGCTCTGCAGTAGAAATAGACTTGAATTGTTTTCCCAGCTTTCCTTGCACATGTACATCCTTGATCTTGACCAGTTTTTCAATCTCTTCAGGTGTCAGTTTTTCTTTATTTGTCAGGCTGAGTAGTAATCTCTCATGTTCTTTCAAAATCCAACATTCTATCATCTTAGGAAGGAACTTCAAATAATTCATTCTCTCTTCATCTCAATAAAAACTGCATTTGACATTGAGATTCTTGTTCGATAATCTATTAGGTCAAGATTGTTAATTGTATTCTTCAAATCCTTCATATTCCTTATATCCCTTCTAATTTAATGTCTGCTTGTTCTATCAACTATTGATAGAGGTATGTTAAAATCTCTCACTATGATTGTAGGTTTTTCCACTTCTCTTTTCAGTTCTTTGTACGTATTTAAGCTAGGTTGTTAAGTTTATGCAAATGTTCAATTGTTTAATCTTCTTGGTGAATTAAAACTTTATATATGAAATGTGTCTCCTCACCTCCAGTAATGACTTTTGCGTTAAAGTCTGCTGAACTGACCGATTTGGGGATATATTAATGTATAAGATATATCAATTTTGGGGCTCACATTTTTGCATGGCATTTATTTTTTCATACTTGTACTTTCATTGTTTCTATATTCTTATGTATAAGATGTGCCTTTGTAAGTAGTTTATGTTTTTGTCCATTTCTGCTTCTATAACAAAATATCTCACACTGGGCAACTTAGAGAGAACAGAAATTTATTTTCTTATAATACCGGAGGCTGGAAAGTCGAAGATCAAGGCACCGGTAGATTTATTATCTGGTTAGGGCTGCTTTCTGCTTCCAAGAAAGCACATAGTGGAATTGGCAAATGGTGTGTCCTCATGTGACAGAATCAAAAAGGCAAAAGGGGCCACTTAGTTTCCTCAAGTCCTTTTATATGGATACTAATCCCATTCATGAGGGGAAAGCCTACATGAGTTAATCACACTCTAAAAGCCTCACCTTCTAATAGTATCACATTGGATCTTACGTTCCAACATGTGAATTTGGAGGGACACGTATATTCAAAACATAACAGCTTATGTTTGTGTGTTTTTGGAAGTCTGCTCTGACGTTTTTTAATTGAATGATTTAGTTCATTTACATTTATTCTAATTAGAGGTCTAATTAAGTTTCTATCTTACTATGTGTTTTCTATTTGTATCATGTACTAAGTACTATATATACTAAGCTAGTGTTAATTCTTTTTTTGTGCCTCTTTTTTATTGAGTATTTTAAATTATTTTTACCTTTATTATATTAGTAGTTATACATACTTTTACTCCCCTTTAATGTTAAATGTAACTATTATAACATGCAACTTTGATTTACTAAAGTCTAATATAAGTTTTGCTTTTACCACTTTCTTGGCAATGCAAGGATCTTAGTATATTTTAACTCCATTAAACCTTCTTTCAACTTACCATTTTCATTGTTATGATTTATGTTTTATACCTCTGCACTTCAATCTGGGACCTTTTATTAGCCTAAAGAATACATTTCAGTATTTCTATTTTTAAAAGTTTGCTGGTGGTGACTCAATTTTGTCTGTCAAAATCTCATTTTTCACTTTAATTCTTAAAGGATAGTTTGCTGACTATAGACCTCTAGATTGGTCGTCAATTTTCTCAATTTCTACAAAGTTTGGACAAAAAGTAGCTGGTTTAAGTTGTAACAGGAAAGTTAAGGAAAGGTTCTTGTTATAGAAATTATTGACCATGATGCAGAATGTCTTACATAATATTCTACAGACTTTTAGTTCCATGAGCTTCCCTAAGAAAAAAAGGACTCCATAACCTCATAATCTCATGGAAACATGCAACCTCTGTCTCACTTGTTGGAATTCACTGTGCATTTTAGACCTTGAAGAGGCTGCTGTTATAAAATCCATTTAACTTTGTTAATTCAGCATTCCACAAAAATATTTGATTAGGAAGCTATTGTTCTGGGTAAACACTAATAAATATTTCAAGCATCTGGTGATATAAACTGTGCATTTTGGTAATGCTTCTTTAAGGTCTTAAGGACTCTACAGCTCTGGGGTGCAAATAAGAATTCCTTACTGTGTGAGGGTTTTGTTGTTGTTGTTGTTTGTTTGTTTGTTTGTTTTTAAAGTTTAAGCTATTCTTTGTCATCTGAATACTTTAAAATCTGTTGTTCCAGTTTCTGGCTATGGATAAAGTCTTCCATGGAATTCAGTTTCATGATTGCTGTCACAAGATAGCATGACTAGTAAATACAACCAGTTCTGATGCAACTAGGTAAAGCCCTTATAAATTCAGATTTGCATTCACTTAAAGACATTCATAATCTGTGCAGAGAGGGGCATCTTGATAACCCTCATGTCACATTGTTTTGTAAAATAAATAAACAGGAAATTATATTTACTGTACTGTGAGGACTTCATTAATTCAGGAAGGGCATGGGGGAGACAGTAGATCAACTTTATCTAAAAATCTGGTGGGATTTATTTATAAAACAATATATTGCTTCCTGAATTTTTTTTTTTTTTTTTTTTTTTTTTGCTCAGGCACCTGTGACCATTTCATTTAAGTCTTCCTGCAAAATGGGACATTTTCCTATCATCTTGCTCTGCTTCCCTTTCTGTCTTCAAGCCCAGCTGGCAGTAAGGTCTGATACTAGAAATTACCACTAAAAACACCCCAAACCTGTTGTATCCATCAGATCCTATAGAGAAAGCAGAGAATCTCAGACTAGATGTACATGGACAGTGTTGCTGGTGACCTTGAGTGATTAGAGGATCTAAGAAATGGCTTTAGGCACCTCAACCAACAAAAGAGCTGCCTCATATGTCAAAATGTGCCAGTGTGGCAGCCAGTAGCTTCCAGGCTCTCTTCTTTCCTTGAGAATTTTCAAGGAACTCAGGAAGCAAGCCCTTGTTGCAATCCCCTTCTTATCTTTGATGCTGCACACATACAGCTCTGACACGCATTATATTATTAGTTCCTACTTTCTCAATTTTAATTAAAAACAGAAATGAATTATTTTAATCTACCATTTTTAAGAGTCAGCATTATTGCATGTGATTATCCACTGAAATGGGGTTGGCACAGAAAAATAATGATATTTAAAATATTATCTCTACTGTTTTAGCTTGCTCTCCCAGCAAATCTTAATTTACTCCAAAAATCTCTTTACATGTGATCCTAAATAAATAGGCATTTATCTAGTAGATCAGGAATCTAGATGTTAACCTTTCAAGTGTTATTTGAGCTGTCTTCTGTCATCATAAACCTTAAAATCTTTTGGCATTTACAACTGTACAGTTTTTTTAAAATCCCACATACAAATAAGATAGTTTATAAGTAGAGTGGTTATCAGGCTCTGTGTTTTGCCCAGGAGAGTCCTAGTTTATCCCTACTGTCCTAGGCCAAACATGAATAGTAACCTCTTTCACTTTCAGAAGTGTCTTGGTATGGAGAATAAGTTATATGGTTACCCTGTTTAAAATACGATTTAATCCAATTATAGGAATTATTATGAAACAAAGAATTAGTCATTTTGGTACTTAAGGAAAATGGTTGTTTTTGATTCATCCATAAACACTTTCAACTAAGTCCGTGGTTCTGATTGCACATCAGAATCACATTTATACCACTCATAGACCAATTGCATACAAATCTCTGGGGGTGGGGAACAGGCATCAGTTTTTTAAAAAGCGTCACAGAGAATTCCAATATGCAGTTAAAATTAAGAACCACTGGATTATATAGCTTGTACATTTAAACTGGCTTTTTGGGGGGATTATTCAAAGATGTTTTAAATAATTTTTTTTAGACAGCATGCCTATCTAATTTTCTAATTAATTAAATTAGAAACTTGTTAAGTATGTACAATAGACCAAATTAATAAATGCTTTTGAAGCAACTACTGTAAGTAATCGACCAAATGCCTTAGTGGCCAATTTCATCACAAAGATCATTCTAAAAATTTAGCTATTTTTGGTTTCTTGGTTTTTTGCTAACTTTCTGCTAATAGTTAAATAAACATTTAGTGGTGAATGTGTATGTTGGAACTCTGCTTATAAATGGTTGATGCAGTTTCTCGGTTAATATAGATAAAAGGCAATTCCACAGATGAATATTGTCTTGAGAATTGTTAAAGTAACTCATAGGAAATTCAGGGATATCTGGTGCTTCAGAAGATTCTGTAGAGAAATAAACAGTGATGCATCAAACATCTTAGTCCATTTGGGGATGCTATAATAAAGAACCTTAGACTGGGTAATTTATAAAGAACAGAAATTCATTGCTTAAAGTACTGGAGACTGAGAAGTCCAAAATCAAGGCATTGATTCTGTGTCTGGCAAGGGCTTGCTCTCTGCTTTAAAGATGGTACCTTCTTGCTTCATTCTCATGTAGCAAAAGGCGCAAAGGTAGAGCCCTCATGACCTGATACCCACAAAAGGCTCCAACTTTTAATACTATCACATTGAATATTAGGTTCTGACATATGAATTTGGGGAAGACACCAACATTTATAGTGTAACACTGAACATTCATCATAGTGTAAGATTTGTTAGCCCATAGGAATGGGAGCTACAAAATTACAAAGGGTTTAGGGGTGTCTTACTGTGGGGGACAAACAATAGCATGAAAACTTTCATCTAGATATATCCTAAAAGGTACCAAGAAAAGACAGGTCCTCAGGATGGACCTTGCAGTGAGTTAAAGAAATTCTGTGCTTCTAGTCACCATACAGACTTGTTACATTCTTCAGAAGAAAGGGAGAGTCTTCAATATTAAGTTTTTACTGTTTAAAATAACTCTTTACTTATTTAAAAATGATTTTGTTAAGCTTATGATTAATTCATAGCCCCTGTAAGTCACTACTTTTATTCTGGATGTGTTTAACATATTAGGGCTTCATTTTATTTTGATTTAAAGACTGACATCTTCTCTTTACTCTACTCAATTATTATACTTTGAAGAAACTGACACATTACACGAAGTTCTCCATAAAGAAGTCAAGGTCAGTTTGTTCTACAATTTTTTTAGAGTAGATGATGTTCTATAATAAAATTTCCTCTGAGATCTTAAGGTGAAAGTGTTGAGCTGTATTAAGATTACATGACTTCAAAAAGACACAGAGTAAGCATTTGAAAGATCTCAAAACTCAAGATAATGTACCATATGTTAGAAGGAATTTATCTCAATTCAAATATGCTTTTAAAAAGATAGAAATTAATTTCTTTGAAGAATTTGTTTTAGCAAAAGATGCTTTTGGAAGATCAGTTTCACCCAAAGAATATATGAATAAACTGATTTTAGCCTATTTCACTTGTGACCTGATATTCATATAATCAAATACATAGGCCTAAGGATGACTTACTGGGCCCTGAGATTTTGAAAATGAATGTGTTGAAAAATAAAAAAAAATTCTAGGACAGTGGTTCTCAAAGTGTGGTTGCTGGACCAGCAGCATTGGGATTACCTGGGAACTTATTACAAATGCAAATTCTTGATCCTCAACCAAGACCTCCTCAGTCATATCTCTGGTATTGTGCCTAGCAATCTCTTTTAATGAGGCTCTAGGTGATTCTGACGCATCCTAAAATTTTAGATTTCTAGGGATTGAACTGTGAGGTTAGTGAGATAAGGAGGAAATTATTTGGTAAAGCTAGATGATGTGGAATCTTGACTAGTTTTACTGTGTCTCTTTAAGAATTCATTTGTAGAATGAATTTTAAAGACTGTATGTGCCCATGGATGGTTATAATTGCTTATTGTTGTCGAACAATGGGATAATTTTTATGAGCAAATTTACATGTAACTTATGTGCATCTGCTTCATCTTGCTTAATTTCTTTCTTATTTCTCTCAATGAATAAATGCAGTTTACATTTTAACAATAAATATCTAGCCAACAGCTGATCCTTTGAATATCTCTTTTGCTTCTATTTAAGTTATATGGATATTTATAAGTTTTTTTAATATAAAGTTTTATTGAATAGCTCATTTCTTAGATAAACCCTCACTACACTGAGCAGTAGTTTTCTGTGATTTTTTTTTACTTCTAATATGAGTTTTTCCTAGATACATAATAAATTTACATAAACATACATGTATATTTTATGTAAATATACTTTAAAAATATACAGTGTCTAGCACATAGGAAGCATATCACCCAACAAAATAGACAAAGCTCTTGCCCCTATGGCCTTACTTTCTAGCAAATATCACATAATATAAATCAAATTTAAAAGTGAAAGTCATAAGAAATACTTAAACTGATGACCTTTATTTTATTGTGATAGACCCTCGTAGTACAGTTTCCATGTGTCATCTGGAATTATTTATCTATTAGTTATAAAGGTGACATTGTCAATAATCTATCTTTGAGGATCTATCTGAATCTCTTATCTGAGTTCCTACTGTAGTCTTTGGCCCCATGTATCCAGTAACTGTCCTCTGCTTCTTTGATCAGTATTTTTAACTATAAGTTCAGCAATGGTAGACTCAAAAGGATTCAAATAATTTACAATAGAAATGCCATCTGAGTGCAGCCATTTTTGTCTAGGGCTTTTCTGTGATTTATGTGTCAGGACCAGGGAGAAGAAATGCTTAATAAATATGTAGATGCTTAGGGAGATGAAGAGAAGATCTACAGCACTTAATAACTTAATCTTCTCAAGGATGGGCTCTTTGTCCATATAGAAATTGTGATTTTTGTGGCCTTTAAAATTCCTGCTTTCACATTATGAAAGTGATAACGTGATTTTGTTTTCAAAGAATACTCACTGCCTATCCTGGAGTTTCATGTGATTGTTCATCTGCATATGGTGGATCTAGTGAGGACCTGTGGTCTTTTTGAGTCCCCAAGGCCCCATCCCACCTGTGTCTTTTCAAGCACCCCCTTGAATATTTCAAAGGAAATCCACCATTAATTGCAGGATATGGAGAAATTCTTCCATTATTACTGTATTTGAAATTATTGTTTTACTCAATTCCAAATACTTTGGTTACATTCTCCCTCCCCCATAATCCTAGCATTATGAATATTTCTTATGCACACTACTTTTGATCAGTGTATTCATGGTATATAATTGTCTTCAGGGAAGTTGAACAGAGACCCTTGTGGGTGAAGACTGTACAGAGATACCCATATGGGTGAGGACTGTACAGTCTTTTTGTACAGAGACTGTACAGAGATGATCTATACAATAGTGAGTATGGGGTGAAGAGCCCTTTTGACAAAGGTAGCACCTGAGCCAGCCTGGATGGAGGATAGTGGCTGGGAAAAAATTTCCTTAACTGGAATGTTCCAAAGTAAAGGGAATTGTTTTCCAGCAATATAGTCCATAAGAAAGGGAAAACTGGATTAACTTGTCCAGCTTGAGCCCTTTGAGAGCCTTAAGTCCTTGGGACAAGCAGGAAGCTAGTCCTAAACAGTGCCTCAAACCAGGTAGGCAGGAGAGTCTCCTTCCACAGGTTTTTACTTAGATAACCCAACAAAGTGAACTATAAGAACCACAGGAGGCCGGGCGCGGTGGCTCACGCCTGTAATCCCAGCACTTTGGGAGGCCGAGGCGGGCGGATCACGAGGTCAGGAGATCGAGACCATCCTGGCTAACACGGTGAAACCCCGTCTCTACTAAAAATACAAAAAATTAGCCGGGCGTGGTAGCGGGCGCCTGTAGTCCCAGCTACTCGGGAGGCTGAGGCAGGAGAATGGCGTGAACCCGGGAGGCGGAGCTTGCAGTGAGCCGAGATCGCGCCACTGCACTCCAGCCTGGGCAACAGAGCAAGACTCCGTCTCAAAAAAAAAAAAAAAAAAAAAAAAAAAAAAAAAAAAAAAAAAGAACCACAGGAGTTAAGTACTCAATTCATTTTCCAGCTGGATGTGTACCTGGGGGAAAGAGGCTCTCAATGACCCAGTGCAAGTGGCAAGTCTATATTTTTGTATTTTACTTAAACTCTTCTATATTATCATTTGGGTGTGGATTTGTATAAGTATCACCTTACTAATGAGGATTTTGAAATTTCACTGATGGAAATTCCTTTTGGTAGCAGAGTTCCTAAACCAGTAGATTTGGCTTTTTCCCATGTCAGCTGGATTCCAAGGTAGGGAGCTACTCTTGGGCAGACCCATTTCCCACTCCTGTTCCCGGGTCCTTGTGTAGCCTTGGATAAGAAGGTGGCTAAGGATGGGTGAGGACAACATAGAGTTAATAATTCATGGACACCTAGTGTCTGCATTCGGGAATAGATGGGAGAATGGATGCCTTTCTTCAGCTCCCTCAGTTCCTTGGGATGACAGGTGGTTGGCTGTTAGGCCCTTTGCTGGCAACTTCTTTCTAATCATATGTACTTTCTACTCCATCCTCCTGCTGACATTTTCACCAGCCTGCAGAAACCACAATTAAGGAGTTTATAATATTTTGTAGTTATAAGAGGATGAGATTCTTTACAACTTGCCTATTGTTTAATTTTTCAGAAATCCAACCTTTGACCACCTTGTTTGTAACATATATATAAACCTATAGGATGGCCTATATAATAGTATGTATATGTTTAACATCACACAAAATAGCTTCAAGGGGGACTGAGATTCATTTTATATTGATACAATCTGTAAGAGAACTATTTTACAATTACTTGCTTAATAGGAAAAAATCTGTAAATAAGGAAATAATTTTAATTTTGGTTCTGAAATGTAAACAAAGTTTCTGTGAGTTGTATGCAGTTGTAACAGGATTCTGAGTATTGCAGAGTTGTAGGATACCTTTAGAGCTAGAAGTAAACTCAGAGATCACCTAAGCCAATCATCTCATTTTTCGTAATATAAATTTTGGCTGTGATTAATATCTTTCTAAATACCGGTAAGAAAACAAACCCAAAATAAGTTCAATTGTATAATTACTCTGAAATATTCACCTGTTAGAGTAAATTGAACACTGAGTAGTATTTAGTATTTATCATATATTCTATAATGTTAGCTATTTTAAAGTATGTCCTTTAATCCTTCCTGAACAAAGTGTTGTTTTTTCTTTGTTTTTTTTTTTTAAAGATAGGATCTTTCTCTCTACATTCATGCTGGAGTGCAGTGGCCTGGTCATAACTCACTGTGTCCTTGAACTCCTGGGCTCAAGTGATCCTCCCACCTCCATCTCCTGAGCAGCTGGGACTACAGGGGTGCAACACCTTGCCTGGCTATATTTATTATTATTTACATTTTTTTTGTAGAGACAGAGTCTCACAATGTTGCCCATGCTGGTCTTGAACTCTTGGCCTCAAGCAATCCTCCTGCCTTGGTCTCCAAAAATGCTGGGATTACAGGTGTGAGCCATTGCACCCAGCCCAAACCAAATTATTTATTTATTTATTTATTTTTTTGAGACGGAGTCTCTCTCTGTCGCCCAGGCTGGAGTGCAGTGGCGCGATCTCGGCTCACTGCAAGCTCTGCCTCCCGGGTTCACGCCATTCTCCTGCCTCAGCCTCCCAAGTAGCTGGGACTACAGGCGCCCGCCACTACGCCCGGCTAATTTTTTATATTTTTAGTAGAGATGGGGTTTCACCGTGTTAGCCAGGATGGTCTCGATCTGCTGACCTCGTGATCCACCCACCTCGGCCTCCCAAAGTGCTGGGATCCTGGCCCAAACCAAATTTTATTATCTCAGTTTTACAGTCTAATCTCTGAGCCATACTCATTTAGATATGTTTGGAAACAACTTACTCTGGTTTACAAGGTACACAACTAGAAATATAGGCAATCCCTACATGTAAAAAGTCATAATCCAAAACTATTTGAATTCAGAAAGCAATTCCTTATGGGAATATGTTAGAAGTGTCGGTTAAATTCCCAGTTTAGCCTCCAAAATTCCAAATTTTTCCACTTGTATCTAGTTGCAGTTCTGCTCATTTATGGCAGATTTAGAAAGCAACCTGTTGCCATCCAAATACTTAGTGAGAGATTATTTGTTTTAGATTTTGGTGCCTGAGTAATTTTGGGGATGATGAGGCAGTAGAGGGTAATGTCTGCTGAAACTTCTGTTGTTAGAATTTCTTTGTGTCTTTTATCTCATAGCTTTTCTTTTCTTTGATGCAAATGTGTAATTGGTATACTTTTCTTATGCTTATTTGCTATAATTAGGCTGGTGTGTTTATTTTTCTCAAATTGAACAGAGAATGTAGGAAGAGAAAGATAAATTTATATGAGATAAAAGGGCAAGAATTAGAAAAGAGTTAGGAAAGGAAATGTAAAAAGGTTGCTGCCTGAGATAATTTGAAGGGGAGAAGTGTTTAGAGGAGAGTGGATTATTTGTCTTTGAAGAAGAGTCAAGGAAGTGGTGAGGGGAGAGACATGGTCTTTAACACATTTGTAAACTAACCACCAGGTGGTGCCATCATCTAAGGACAGCTTAGTTGCTTTTCAGGATGTGCTGAAAGCTTGCTGTGGGTGCAAAAGTTACACAGAGTGGAAAGAGTGAGGCAGGGACCTTACAGCTTCCTGTTCATATGTAAGTTGTGAAAACCCTATAAGAAGAAGCCTAGTCAGTGTTTATTAAATTAGTGAGTGATGACTTATCAGCAAGTATTAATATTTTACCGAATTCAATTAAAAATGTTTTTAAAATTTCTTTAAATTTTTGTTCTTCTCTTTAAAAGAGGCTTCACTGTTTTAGTTATCAATATATAAGTAAAATTAAAAATTTGTAGTCTCTGTAATTGTTTTCATAGAATTGTTATTTTTATGTGACTTTCCGCACAGCTTTTAAAAAGTGGCTTCATATCTAGAGAATCCTTTCGTGAAAGTTTGGGACACCATGCAAAAAGAACAGAAAAGAAAACTGGGGAAAGATTAGTGATCACAAGGTGAAGGGAACACAAATTTTGAGACTCAATCAGACTCAATCAAATTTTGAGAAACACCAGTTTTTTTAGGGACGAAATAGATATAGTTAAAAATGTGATTGTTGGTGGTAACATTTGCACTTAAAACTACTGAGACTTGGGAAAAACATGAGATGTTTACAAACTAGGCAAATGGGGATTTTCCCAAAGTGAAACAGAAGACTGGATAGATCTTGACTATCCATTCTATCCTATTTTAAATGGAAAAATAAAAGTACTTGTTTGGTAATCTCTAAAAGTTTTTATTAGAATATTTAGAATGTATATGCCTATTTTTACTGTAATTGGTGTGAGACCATATGAAAATAAGATATAGAGATAAAATAATTCATTTTTGTTAGTAATTTTGTGATGTGGAGTTTAAATTTGGGGAATGTTAATTTTCTAGCATTAATCTAACACTGAATCTGTTTTTCAAGTCAATAGGTAAATAGCAATTATACTTAGAAAATGATAACAAAGAACTTTCAACAAAGGAAATAAAAAGCTTTGTTAGCATGAAGAACTAAGTTTGTAGCTACTTGCCCAGACAAAGGATGAACCCTCATTTAGGTTTCTATTGATTGCAGAGTAGCCCATCAATAAAAGAAGCTTTTCTAAGGAAGCTAATATGACAGCAGGAAAAACATAATTTTGCGCCTCTAACCTCAAACTCCATCCACATTAGTGGCAGTTCTTTAAAAAAAAAAAAGCAACCCCAGGTATTCCCATTGCTTTGCAACTAGTGTATTTCTTAAGAGTATTATGAGGAAGAAAAATGCCTCTGGGAAATGAGAAAGCTACGTGGTGTCCAAACTTGAACTTTCTGCTAGATCTCATGCCCATATTTGCCTTTGCCTACTGGGTGTCTTCACTTGGAATTTGCACATGCATCTTTGAATTGTTATGTCTGAGACATTTCTTATCACCAAGGAGTTTTCCAGCGGATATTCTGATTATAATGATTTATTTTTTAGTTTCTTGTTTGGATTGTGCTCTGTACACTTCCTCCTTCTTCTTTAAACTATCGCCTACCCCATCCCCACCTCCCCCCAGCCCACCTTGGGTTGCCATGTCTGGGTTTACATGATCCTGTGCTATGCTCTATTTCTGCCATTATGGCTCTTATCACACCATTTGCTTGTTAATATCGCCCACTGGAATGTAAGCTGTGTGATAGGGGGCCAAATTTACTTTATCAATTGCTGCATCATTAGCAACTACCCATGCCTGGTGTATGTTAAATCAATAACATTTGTTGAATAAAACAGACCAAAAACTTCATATTTTTGGCAAAGAATTGGCATAAACAGCACAGGAGATACAAAAGGCGGATGGGATTAATCTTGCTGCACCACCAGCCCCTCACTGCCAATAGAGGAGAATGAGGGTGGGTTGGGTGGAGGCAGATGAAGAGTGAGAGGTGGGAGGTGATGGTGGTAGTGGAGACAGATGACACAGAAAATCAGCTTCTTCCTGGTGAGTAATGGAGCTTTCCCCGACAACCTCCCCCCACCCCTTTCTCTTCCTATTCTCTCTAGTTCTAATTATCACCAGCTGGAGCCACTTAATCCTAACAGTTTACATGTTACTAAAGCATCTGTGAGAATGCAGTGCAGGCTTCAGCTAGCACCAAAACAATTTTTTTTTTCTGATTTCACTTGCTATACCTTTACCTCTTAGAATTTATTAATCTGAGGGATGGGAAAAACGACACAAATTACATTATTTATTAGAGATACGAGTCTGTCTCCTTGTGGCACATCCCCGAAACTGGTCTCATCTGGGCTCATCCTGAATTGCATTTAATGCAGCATCACTATTTAATTTATGGATTTAAGTTCCAAAAAGTTAAGGACAAAAATAAATGTGCATCAAGGACAAAAACAAATGTGCAACAACAAAAAAATATGCATCAAGATGCCTGTCTATCCATTCTCCTGAAAGAAACCAAAAGCGGGCTTATGAGGACCAAATTCATGTGAAAAAGCCATTTCGTGAATTAGGGAGATAGTGTTCAACTTGTAGATTTTGACATTTGGATATTTAAGACTTTGGAAGACATTGGAAATTAGTTGATTTGCCCATCATCTTTGAACACATAGAACTACTTTTGTGCCTACTCAGCCCTTCCTCTCCCTGGAGTGCCTCCCCGACGTGCTTTGCCTGGGTATCTTCTGTGTGAACTGTGAGACTTATCTCAGCAATCACTTGTGCAGTCTATCCCTGCTGTCTGCAGACATTTCTTTAGCACTGTGACCACTGCTGTTCCCCCAACACTCCCATGCTCTGTTTTCATGGCAACATATGTCTCTTCAACCAGTTCTCCTCAGAAACTCTGGAATCTTTCAGAAAACAGTCTGAGAATTTCTCTCTACTTGATGAGTCAGGCAGTGCTGACCCTTCTCACAGAATTTATCATCAATGCCCAAAGAGAGTAGAGCTTGACTCGCTTCCTTCTGTTCTATGCATTCTAGTTCCCTTTTAAATGTTGCACTAGCCCCAGCCTCAGCCGCAGCCCTCTTTAGTATTAAGATGGTGTCTATTGGCCAGGTGTGGTGGCTCATGCCTGTAATCCCAGCGCTTTGAGAGGCCCAAGGGGGGACTTGAGGCCAGGAGTTTGAGACCAGCCTAGCCAACATGGCAAAACCACATCTCTACCAAAAATACAACAAAATTAGCTGGGCGCACTGGCACACGACAATAGTCTCAGCTGCTCAGGAGGCTGAGGCACGAGAATCATTTGAACCCAGGAGGCGGAGGTTGCAGTGAGCTGAGATCCCACCACTGCACTCCGGCCTGGGTGACAAAGCTAGATTCCATCTCCAAAAAAAAAAAAAAAAAAAAAAGATGGTGTCTGTTGAGCACAGTGTGTCTCAGTGAGTGGGTTCATGGACTTTCCTTCTGAGAGAAAACTCAACAAGCTGTTATGACCTGAATGTTTGTGTCCCAACAAATTCATATGTTGAAGTCCTACCCTGCAGTGTGATGGTATTTGGAGGTAGGGCCTTTAGGAGGTGATTGGGTTTAGGTGAAGGTAAGCCCTCAAGATGGGATTAATGTTCTTATAAGAAGAGGAACAGACCAGAACACATAGAACTACTTTGCAAAGTAGTTCTTTGCCAGGTGAGGACATGGAGAGAGGTGGTCATCTGAAAGCCAGGAAGAGGGCCCTCACCAGGAGCCAAACTGGTTGGTACCTTGATCTTAGACTTTATAGCCTTCAAATCTGTGAAAAATAAATATCTATCGTTTAAGCCACCCAGTCTATGACATATTGTTATAGCGGCCTGCGCTAAGACACAAACCAAAGCTCACTTTTATACAGCATTGGAGCACTGCCTCCAGGGCCGGCTAGCCCAGGTTGGAATGCCAGTTCCTCTCTGTACAACTGTAAGACTTAGGGGAAGTTTCCTAACTTGTATGTGTCTCAGTTTCCCATCTGTAAAATGGGATTGATAATTATATCTATCTATAGTTGTTATGAGGAATAAATGAGTTAATCCATATAAAGCACTCAAAACAGTACAGGGCACAGTAAGGGCTCAACACATGTTAACCTCATTATATATGTTAACCTACAGCTGAACTTGGCGCACCGCTGATTCTGATGAATGTGATCATCATCACTCGCTCCTGGCCTTCTGCGGTTCTTGCAACTCTGTTGACATTCCTGCATCCTGGGATATACAACACATACTCAACCATAAACCCTACGAGCCTGTTGTCTTGTGGAGGAAGCAGCCGAGCAGCACAGCTCTGGAATAGATCTCTCTTCCTCCCACATCTCTCTGAACACTTCTTTCCTTCGTATCCTCCCACAGGCCCACAATTTAAAAATTCTTATTTCTCCCAGAATACTAGAAAAGTGGTTGAAAGCACATGGGTCCCAGTTACTGTTCTAAAATTCACATCTAATTATGCCACTTACCGTTTGAAAACACCTTTGATACTTTCTCATCTCCCATGGGATAAAATATGAACTTCCTAGAATGACTTTCATGTATCTTTCCTTATTTTGTAGTCCTGCCATCTCATGGCATTCCTTCCCATTGCTCTTCATTCTCATACTTGCACACCTCTTAACTTTGTTACCTCCATGTCTTCTGCACCCTCTCCCCTCTACTAAGTAAGTTCTTTTCTTTGCCTGGTAATCTCTTACTGTCCTTGAAGATTCAGCTCAAAGTTCCCCTTTTGGCCGAGTGTAGTGGCTCACGCCTGTAATCTCAACACTTTGGGAAGCCGAGGTGGGTGGATCACTTGAGGTCAGGAGTTCGAGACCAGCCTGGTCAACACGGTGAAACCCCATCTCTACTAAAATACAAAAATTAGCTGGGCATGGTGGTGGGCGCTTATAATCCCAGCTACGCTACTTGGGAGGCTGAGGCAGGAGAATCACTTGAACCCGGGAGGTAGAGGTTGCAGTGAGCCGAAATTGTGCCACTGCACTCCAGCCTGGGTGACAGGGCAAGACTCCATCTCAAAAAAAAAAAAAAAAAAAAAAGAAAAGTCCACTTTCATGCTTTCTTTGACATTCTTAGCTGTTTACTTGTCTAATACAATTTTTACACCTACTTCTTCCTGGTTAGGGATCTCCAGTAAGAGAGAACTCCATTTAAAAGTTGTCTGCAGTGTCCTCTGTATGGGAGGAGATAGCATGGGAGGAGATAGATATGCTATCTCCTTTGGAGTACAGAGTCATGTATTCAGCTGTCCCCTTGACACCTCCACTTGGCTGACCCAAAGGCAATTCACAGTTGATGTGTTCCTCACAGATTTCCAACCAAGACCTGATCTTCCTTAGTCTCTCCTATTTCAGTGAATGATCCTACTATCCATCTAGTTATATAAATTAGAAACTCCAGAGTCAGTCTTAATACATCTTCTTCTTCTTATTATATGTAATTATAAATAATTATAGATTATTTTTGTTCTGTGAAAAATTATTCAAGAAGCTCTTTTTAATTATATTTTGGGGGCTGAACTTGTTTGTAGCTGCTGCGAGGAATGGTTTTGAATCTTTTCCTAGAGAGAAGTATGTATACCTTTCTTTCTCTCCTATACATTACCGTGTGGCTATATTATTAAATTAACTATATTTTGCTCAATTAGTAAGTGGATTTTAGGGGTGAGTGAAATGATTTCTCTCTGTGTTAAATTGGTAAAATTCCATGTGAAAAGCACTGTTGTATGAAGGCTTTTTCCTAAGTACGAACCTATAATATTAGCTTGTTATTGTGTTGTACAGTTCCCTCCTATAATTGTGGGTGTGAAGTTTGCATTTTACTGTTTGTGTTTTATTTACTCTACTGTGGAGATGTTCTTGGCCACACATTTCTAAATCCCTTAGGTTTCCCACTTTATGGCTTTTTGACAACCAATTTGGGGTTTGTAAGATATGATATATAATTTATAATGAAGTCGAACATGTGTTCATCTCTATTTTTATTTCACTTATAGTTGTCAAGAATCACAAAAATGTACATTGATAAAGTACTATACCATCAGCAAAGATTTTTATAACAAGATGTGGGACTTCAAACAGGAGTTATATGACACAGTATAATAAATGGTGGCATAGTTTTTTTTGAAATGTGAAAGCCAGATCTTTTATATGCTGTATTTTCTAGACTACTACTGGGTCCTCCCAAAAAAAGAAGGGCTGGGGAGGTGAAAAGTAAACATTTTAAGTTCTGAAAATTATTATAGTAAAAATGGAGACTACTTAGATAAGATATCTAAGATAAAAAGGCAAAAGGATAAATTTCTTTTAGGGGGAGGCTCTAATTCCCATTTCACCATTTGGCTTAATGTCATGGGTGACAACGTCTACCCTATTGTGAGGCTAGATGCAAAAGAATGTTTTCTTTGACAAAAATGTTCAAAATTAAGTTATTGGAGTTGGGGGAGTCTCATTGAAAAAGCATTTGTGAATTTTATCACGGAAGGAAATTTGGTCATCTTCTCATTCAGCTTTTGGAAAGATCTGGTAAGGAGGAAGGACCTGAACAGATCCACATCCTGAAGAATTTGCCATACACAGAAGGAAGAAAGGAAAACATATTGAGTAGGGAGATAAAGGAAGGGTATAATATATAGACAAAGTGTAGAGGTAAATACTCATCATTCAGGCTTGGAGGATGGCAAGTAGACCAGTTTGATTGGCCTAGAGATGTTTGGAATTTGACTGTTTACCTATAAGAGTGGTGGGAGAAGTTGAGACCAGATTGTAAAGTAACCAGAATAGTACCAATATCAAATGTTTATATCTTACTCTGTAGAAAGGAGGGAGGCATTGTTCTTGGAGGGAAGAGATGGTGTCTTAGGACTTTTTCCCTCTGCTGTTTTTAACACAGTACCTGGTACACTGAAGGCATTCAGTAATACCCGAATAGAATGAATGAGTAAAGAGGAGTAGCTTCCATGACTCATAAGTTTCTATCTCCAACGTAGATCTCTCCTTTGGAGTACAGAGTCGTGTATTCAGCTGTCCCCTTGACACCTTCACTTGGCTGACCCAAAGGCAATTCACAGTTGATGTGTTCCTCACAGATTTCCAACCAAGACCTGATCTTCTTCAGTCTCTCCTATTTCAGTGAATGATCCTACTATCCATCTAGTTATATAAATTAGAAACTCCAGAGTCAGTCTTAATACATCCTTTTACCCACCATCTCCAATATGCCACCAAGTGGTACTGATGTCACCTTCTAAATATGTCTCAAATCAACCCATTTCTCCCGATCTTCACTGGTCAGTGCTGCAAACAATCCACCCCAGGATCACTGCACTCACTTCTAACTGGTCTCTTTGCAAGCACTTTGATTTTCCTTCAGAATAATCTCTATGCAGCAACCAAAGAGATTTTTTTTCTATTGGCAAATATGATTATGTTCCTCCAAACTTAAGAGCGTAAGTAACTTCCTATTCCTCATAGGGTGAGACCAAATCTTTGACACGGCCTGCTGGTCCTTTACACTGTAACCCCACTTCCTTCCCAGGCTTGTTTAGCTTTCCCTTTAACTGCTGCTCTTTCTTTTGGTTTCCACTGGGTCCCCATTTCTTCACCCTCCTGACTAGATTAGTTCCTCCTTTGTATGGAGCACCATGTGCCTTGGTTTTGTAGCACCTATTAGAGCTGAAACTGTTCATTAATTGTTTTGTTTGGTTATTAACATTCGTTTTTTCCACAGATTGAGTTCTATGAAGGTAGGATCTGTTCAGCATTAAATTTCCAGTAGTTAGCACAGCAACTGGTGGGCATTCAGTGAATTGAATTACTAATTACATAATTATGTATCTATATAAATTTATATATACACACATAATCTAGTGGCGGCATGGAAACTGAACAGGTATGTGAAGAATTGGAGACTATTAGAACATTCCCACCATCAGCCAGGCACAGTGGTTCGTGCCTGTAATTCCGGTGCTTTGGGAGGCTGAGGCAGGATTATCACTTGACTCCAGGATTTGGAGACCAGCCTGGGCAAGCTAGCAAGACCCCGTCTGTACAAAAAATATAAAATAAGCTGGGCGTAGTGGCACACGCCTGGAGTCCCAGCTACTCGGGAGGCTGAAGTGGGAGGATCACTTGAGCCCAGGAGGTCGAGGCTGCAGTGAGCTATGATTGTGCCACTGCACTCCAGCCACAGTGTCAGAGTGAGACTCTGTCTCTTAAAAAAAAAAAAAGAAAAAATATTCCTACACAGTGTGACAAGAGTTTGAGCTGCATCTGTGGCAATGGCAAGTGAAATCTTGGATGTGGGAGCTATTGTGAAGAAAGTGGTGAATAGAGAGGCAAGAAAAACACAGTGAGCTCAATTTTATGTAAACAGTGGTAATTTCTGGACATCTGCAAGAGAATTAGTGTGATATAGATGATGGCCACTCTTCTTTCTCTCTCCTTCTCTCTCTGTTTTGCATGCATGCACTCACACAAACACAACACAAACACACTCAGAGAAGCCTCCAATTTGTGTGTGTTCAGGTGGGACTGAGAAGACTGACGTGGAAGCAGGCACTTCTACACTGTATTTATATTAAGACTGCCCTTTGATTTGCAGCTGTGGCATCTATTTGCAGAGTTTGGCTAATTTTTCATTTTAGATTCATGTTCTTCCTGTTGTTTTAGCTCAGAAATAAACAGTATGCTCAGAGCTATCAATGAGGAAAAGGGCTGAAAAATCTCATTTTTAGCTCTATTAAGCTAGTCTGTGATTTGTCAGAGCATAGTCAGAGTCCATCCTCATGGATTTACTACTGCCGGATATCAAGTTCGCAAAATGCAAAGTACCCTTGGATTGCTGTGTGTTACAGAGGCTACGATCTAATTCTTATGAAGAACACAAGGGATATGCTAAACAGATTTTTTTCTAACTTTTAAAAATAATAAAACCAAAACATTATACCAATCTTCTGTGTTTTTTATTTTGCATATTTTCTTCTAGTCTTTGTGCATTTACATATATGTCTCACAGTTATCTTTCCCATTTTATTTACTATTTTTCACCTCACATACAAAGGATTTTCTCATGTTTCTGTACATTCTTCCTAAATATCCTTTTTCATGAATCCGTATTTCAACAGATTTAGTTATCTTGATTTATTTTATCATTCTTCTACACTGACTGTTTTAGATTTATTCCCCAATTTTTACTGTTAGATGATGGTGTAGTACATACAGCTTTTTCCTCTGCTAATTTATTTACCCAAGCTAAATTTCCCAGTGTGGGAATTCAAAATTAAATAGTATAGACCTCTTGAACTCTTTTTTAAACTTATTATAATACAGTTTTAAATTGACACATAATAATTGTACATGTTTATGGGGTATATAAAATGTATAATGTTTTGGTACATATAATGTATAATGATCACATCAGGGTAATTAGCATATTCATCGTCTCAAACACTTATCATTCCTTTGTGTTGGGAACATTCAATACCCTCCTTCTAGCTATTGGAAACTATATAATACATTATTGTTAACTATAGTTCATCCTACAGTGGTATAGAGCACTAGAACCTATTCCTCCTATCTAGCTTTGAACTCTTGATACATATTGTTAAATTGCTTTCCCAAGCAATTTAGCAAACTATTATGTTTATATAATGTCAAACCATTATGACAATTCACACCAAAAGTGTATGAAAGCAGACAAATATATTTGCACAATGTCATGTACAATGTCCTTTTTTAGGTCATGTACAGTAAATGGCATCTTTGAGAGAGAAAGATATGACATTATAAAGTTAAACTTGGGATTATGCTGTGGTTGGAAAAATATAGAAACACAAACAGGAGAAAACTCTTTGAAGGATGTAAAATTGCCGATTAAGAAATTCAGGAAGCTCAGGAGATACTTAAAGATATTAAAGAGATACTAAAAATGGAAAACTGGTTGAGGTTGAATGAGAGAGCTGCAAGAGAAGAAAGAAGTCTTTTAGGATGAGCTTTGTATTCATTTTCTGGGGCCACTGTAACAAAGTACTATGAGCCTGTGTGGATTAAGCAACAGAAATGTATTGTCTCACAGTTCTGGAGGCTAGATATTAGAAACCAAGGTATTGGCAGGGTTGGCTCCTTCTGAGGGCTGTGAGGGAGAATCTGTTCCAAGCTGCTGTCCTAGTTTTTGGTAGCTTCCAGCATTCCTTGGCTTGTAGGTGATGTTCTCTCTGTGACTTCCTTCAATTGCCTTCCCTCTATGCATCTCGGTCTCTGTGTCCAAATTCCCCCCTTTAATAAAGGACACAGTCGTATTGGATTAGGGCCCACTGTAATGGCCTTATTTCAACTTGGTCATCTGCAAAGACCCTATTTCCAAATAAGGCCACATTCTTAGATACTGAGGGATATGTGAATCCCATTATCCTTCTGGGAGACTGAATTCAATTTGTAACAAACCTCAAATGCAAATTTATGAGCAGACAAGATGGATTAAGTGCAGGACAGTGGGGAGAGATTGTGCTTTAAAGTCAGGCAGTGCTAGGGTTGAGTCCCAATTGAGCTATTTATTGCTTCTGTGATCTTGAGTATGCTATTTATTGTCTCTGAGCCTCTAGTTGCCTCATCTTAAAATGGACTAATTTTACCTATTTTGCAGTGTTATGAGGATTGCAGCTAATGAAAGCAAAATATCTTAGTACAGTGTCTGACCTCATGAGTGTTTGATAAGAGGTGGCTTAAAAAATGTCACTCTTGGCCGGCCACGGTGGCTCATGCTGGCTGGCATCCCAGCACTTTGGGAGGCCAAGGCAGGCAGATCACGAGGTCAGGAGATTAAGACCATCCTGGGTAACACGGTGAAACCCTGTCTCTACTAAAAATACAAAAATATTAGCCGGATGTGGTGGCACACACCTGTACTCCCAGCTACTTGGGAGGCTGAGGCAGGAGAATGGCGTGAACCCAGGAGGCAGAGCTTGCAGTGAGCCGAGATGGTGCCACTGCACCCTCGCCTGGGCAACAGAGCGAGACTCTGTCTCAAAAAGAAAAAAAAAAATGTCACTCTTAAGGAAAAAAAAAATCTATCGTCAGAGGTGGTGGGATTCCTTGCCAGAGGATCCTTTCTGAATGTAGATCTCAACAGCACAGGTAATCTTTGTTTAGGGAAGATTTCTCCTAATGACCCTTTAGGATCCCAAGTGGTGGACAAAGTACAACTGACCTAAATAGATACAGACTGGATCTGCAGCAATCACCAAAGTTTTTTTCTTTCTCGTATTCTCATTTTCTCTGACAGCCTCCTTTTTCAGTCATAGAACTCCTTCAGAGTTCATGACTAAAAATGACGTGGAGTGTCAAGGTGGTAAGGCAAGGTGGAGTTTAGGATTTAGTGATATCTTGTTTTAGATGCTAATTTTATTGGTGTGGATTTGACATTAGTAAGCATCCCTAATAGTCTTCAAAAAGTGTTTTTTAAAAATAGAGACACACAACAGGTCAAGTGTTTGGCACCATTTTCTGCATTGACTTGAGGTTAAGGAAAAATTCAGCCTGGGAGGCAGCAGATTGCTTTCTAGTTTGACTGATGGCCTCTCTACAGTAGGATGGATCACACTCCAAGTAGGAGGCAGTGAGGAGGAAACTCAGGATTTGCTCAGAATCCTGAATAATCTTTTGCTAAAGGGATTTGAATATGACAAAATCTGAGGAAGAGACATTATTTGTATGTACACTATTTGGTCTTCTGGTTTTAATCTGCAGGCACAAAGAATGATCAATATAGTCTCAGATAATAATGGGAGAGGATATAATGTTTATTTGGCAGGTGAAGAAGGGACAACTTTGGTGTGTTTTAGATGAAGATATTAGAGTAATGTATGAACTTCCATTGGCATACCCAGATAGGAACAGGTCTTTTTGTTCAGGAACAAAGTGGAGCTACTTATCTGCTCTGTGAAACAGCTTCAAAGTCACCCATTTGTCATTTGAATCCACCTGGTTTAGGCATTTATCTTTTACAAATGATTTAACTTGGGAAATTTTTTTTTAAAGATACTAGAGATCATTGAGAATGGCTGAAACAATGTTATGAAACAAACTGTGTAAGGTTTACTAAAGTTATAATAAACAACAAACTACTCCTAAGATTCTAAATGTTTGTTTCTAGGCTGGTCTCATTGGGAGATTAGTGAAAGCTTTTGAATGGTTTAAATAAAGAAATACCTTTCCCTGGTCCAGGGTGCATTTCCTTTTGTATAGTTGTAGTTGCAGCTGTGCATTGTCTAGTTGTAATTGTAGCTGTAGTCTATGCTGATTCACACTCTGTGTATCTTCTGTACTAGTTTTGTCATGGACTTGAATCAGAGTCTAAATATTCCTGGCATAGAATTCTCAGCCTCGGCTGGGTGCAGTGGCTCACACCTGTAATCCCAGTACTTTGGGAGGCTGAGGCGGGTGGATCACGAGGTCAGGAGATCGAGACCATACTGGCTAACACAGTGAAACCCTGTCTCTACTAAAAATACAAAAAAAAAATTAGCTGGGCGTGGTGGCGGGCACCTGTAGTTCCAGCTACTCGGGAGGCTGAGGCAGGAGAATGGTGTGAACCTGGGAGGTGGAGCTTGCAGTGAGCCGAGATCACACCATTGCACTCCAGCCTGGGTGACAGAGCGAGACTCCGTCTCAAAAAAAAAAAAAAAAAAAAAAAAGAATTCTCAGCCTCACCAGTTGCTCTGAGTTAGAACTTCAGGAATAAAATTTTGGCATGTGGAATGAAACTCTTGGAACTTGTGCTATTTTCCATGTATTTTTTCCAGAGGGATGGAGAGGTCATCTCTGGTTTGATAGTGACAATATTCAGTCAGAGCATGGATAAGACATGCCATTTTCTGAAGTCAGCACCATGGGAGACACTGGAAATTTTTTACTTTATGTTGACTATTCTAAGATATCTCTGACTTTTATCACTATCGTGGTGTTCCAGGGACCTGAAGATCCACTAAGGGTTTTAGTTGTGCTCAGGAGGCTTGAGCTTGGCCTCCTGGTGATTGACCAATGGCTAAGTCCTCATCTGAATTATGGGCCCACAAGAAGGCCTAACAATCTCAGCAATACCAGTAGGTCATCTACACTTAATGCTCTAGTGGTCCAAACACTGTATTAAGCGCTTAGGTACCCTGGGCTCTTATACCAAGAGATGTAGGCAAGGAAGCAGACCCTATTTTTTTCTCTCCCACCCTGGGTTTCAGGGGAAGATACCCTTAAAGTCTTCATTCTTTTGTAGGAAGTATGCAGCTGGCATCAGAAGCTGGAAGATAGGATCTTCCCGGATCACAGCTCCTGTTCAGAAAGTCTGAGGGTGTCAGACTGAGACTGTTGAGTCTGAGGATGTCAGACTGAGATTGTTGAGTCTCAGGATGTCGCAGGACAGGATGGATGAAGAATGCTAGTCCTGGCAGTTGGGGCCTAAGGCCAGGGCCCTTTTTTATCACTTTCTTGTGTTGCCTCTCTGCCCAAGAAAAAATCTGTCTCTTGCATACAGCTCCTCTAATACGTGTCCATTAGAAGGAAGGAGTTTCTTTAATGAGCTCTATGGTTTTATCTTGCTCATAACAGCTTAGTTTAATGCCACTGAAACTGTAACATTTTTTGTGCCTAATGTCAACTGACAAATATAAAGTTATTCCTAATTTATTAATTCAAATGATATATTGCAAAATAAAATCTGCTTAATATGAAAAGAAGTAATCACTATGACTGTTGCTTTTTCCTTTACAAAAGTCAGGATAATTGTTAACAATGTTCTTTAGAAAGTTCCCCATATATTTCTTTAATGAATGATCCATCTTTAATGAATGATCCATCATTTCCCAACAGATTTGAAATACCACTTTTTTATATATGCTCCCACATATGCCTGGTTTGTTTCTGGGCCCCATTTATTTCACTGACTTATTTTTCCATTTCTGTACCAGAACAAATTTTTTTTTTTTTTTTGCTGTTTTGTTTGTTTGTTTGTTTATTTATTTATTTATTTATTTAGAGACAGAGTCTCACCCTGTTGCCCAGGCTGGAGTGCAGTGGTGTGATCTCGGCTTACTGCAACCTCCGCCTCCCGGGTTCAAATGATTCTCCTGCTTCAGCCTCCCGAGTAGCTGGGATTACAGGTGCCCGCCACCATGCCCAGCTAATTTTTGTATTTTTAGTAGAAACGGGGTTTCACCATGTTGGCCAGGCTGGTCTCAAACTCCTGACACTGTGATCCGCCCACCTCGGCTTCCCAAAGGGTTGGGAACTGTAAGGCATATTTTGAATGTGTAGGACTAGACTCGATTATTTACTTTTAAATGATTTTTGACAATTCTGCATTTATTCTTTTGAAATGTCTCTTTAATTTAAAACAAATCTGTTAATATCAATGAGATTTTGCTTGGACTTGAACTGCTAGATTAACTAGCAGGGAGGTGTTGATATCCTTACGATATTAAATATTCCTATCATTAACATGATATATTTCTCCACTTTAGATATCTACTTTCCTCTTCTTCAGCAAAATGTTATTACTTTCTTTATGCAAAGATCACTTTGTGCATTTTTTCCAAATATTTCCTTGCTTACTCACATTTTGTTAGAAAACTATAAAATTTTTATTGTATCTTTGTTTTATAAATTGAATTTTCAAAAGTTATATGATCCTCTTGTTATTGCCGGAATAGAAAAGGTATTGGTTTTGATATATTTACCTTATATTCAAAATTCTAATAAACTATCTTAGTACCTCCAATTTATTTTAGTTGATTTTCTTGCAATTTCAGATTACCTTGGTTAGACATTCATATCATCTTTAAATAGCTTAGTCTCTGTCTGATATTTATACCCCGATTTTCTTTTTCCTGATAAATCTTATAGTCTAGGACCAACAGGGTAATAGTTGTGGAGGGTGGGTATCCTTGTCTTATTTCCAGATGAAATGAGATTGTCTTATTTCCAGATGAAAAGAGAACATCTGCATTGTATGTTCTGTTGTCTTCTGTTAAATGCTGTCTTGTGTTGGAGAAGTTTAAATTATAGAGGACTTACTTATTCTTCAAAATTTTGATAGAACTTTTATATAAAAATATCTGGGCCTGGTGTCTTTTGGGGGAATAAACTTTTGACTACATTTTCCATTTTTCTGTGGTTATTGGTTTGAACTTTCAAATGTTCAGTTACTTTTTGCATTTTGGTAATTTAAATTTTCATGTATAATAATCGTTTCTTATAGCTTCAACGTCATCGATTAGGGAGTTTTAACATAGTATTATTTTGTAATAAAAAACTCTATCTTATAATTGCTTCTCTTCATCTTTTTATTATTTATGTCTTTGCTCTTTCTTGGTTAGACTTGTTAAATATATTTCTTTTTTTAAAAACGGGGTCCCAAGTAGCTGGGATTATAGGTGCGTGCCACCATGCCTGGGCTACATATTTCTGTTTTAGTAGTCTTTCAAAAAAAGTAGCTCTGTATTTTAAAGTCTGGTATTTTTGTGTGCTATTTTTTATTCCATGCATTTTGTTTATTAAGAAAGTTACCGTCCCACCAACAGTGTAAAAGTGTTCCTATTTCTCCACATCCTCTCCAGCACCTGTTGTTTCCTGACTTTTTAATGATTGCCATTCTAACTGGTGTGAAATGGTATCTCATTGTGGTTTTGATTTGCATTTCTCTGATGGCCAGTGATGCTGAACATTTTTTCATGTGTTTTTTGTCTGCATAAATGTCTTCTTTTGAGAAGTGTCTGTTCATGTCCTTTGCCCACTTTTTGATGGGGTTGTTTGTTTTTTTCTTGTAAATTTGTTTGAGTTCATTGTAGATTCTGGATATTAGCCCTTTGTCAGATGAGTAGGTTGCGAAAATTTTCTCCCATTTTGTAGGTTGCCTGTTCACTCTGATGGTAGTTTCTTTTGTCGTAAACTAGTTCAACCACTGTGGAAGTCAGTGTGGCTATTCCTCAGGGATCTAGAACTAGAAATACCATTTGACCCAGCCATCCCATTACTGGGTATATACCCAAAGGACTATAAATCATGCTGCTATAAAGACACATGCGCACGTATGTTTATTGCGGCATTATTCACAATAGCAAAGACTTGGAACCAACCCAAATGTCCAATAATGATAGACTGGATTAAGAAAATGTGGCACATATGCACCATGGAATACTATGCAGCCATAAAAAATGATGAGTTCATGTCCTTTGTAGGGACATGGATGAAATTGGAAATCATCATTCTCAGTAAACTATCACAAGAACAAAAAACCAAACACTGCATATTCTCACTCATAGGTGGAAATTGAACAATGAGAACACATGGACACAGGAAGAGGAACATCACACTCTGGGACAGTTGTGAGGTGGGGAGAGGGGGAAGGGATAGCATTGGGAGATATACCTAATGCTAGATGATGAGTTAGTGGGTGCAGCGCACCAGCATGGCACATGTATACATATGAAACTAACCTGCACATTGTGCACATGTACCCTAAAACTTAAAGTATAATAATAATAATAAATAAATAAATAAATAAATAAATAAAATTACCTTTGGATTTATTTTCTTGTTCTCTTTCTGGTTCATTAGTTGAATGTTCCCTTCCCTTACCTTCCCCTCCCATCCCCTCCCCTCCCTTCCCCTCCTTTCCCCTCCCCTCCCCTCCTCTCCCCTCCCCTCCTCTCCCCTCCCCTCCCTTCCCCTCCTCTCCCCTTCTTTTCCCTTCCCTTCCTTCCTTTCTCTTTCTTTCTTTCTCTCTCTTTCTCCCTTTCTCTCTCTTTCTTCCTTCATTCCTTCTTCCTTCCTTCCTCTCTCTTTTCTTTCTTTCTCTTTTCTCCTTCTTTCCTTCCTTCCTTCCTTTCTATGTCTCTTTCTCTCCTTCTTTCTTTCTCTCTCTCTCTCTTCCTTCCTTCTTTTCTTTTCTTTTTTTTCTTTTCTTTTTCTTGCTCTGTTGCCCAGGCTGCAGTGGGATTAAAGTGATTCTCCTGTCTCAGCCTCCCAAGTAGCTGGGACTACAGGCGTGCACCACCATGCTAAGCTAATTTTTGTATTTTTAGTAGAGATGGGGTTTCACCATGTTGGGCAGGCTGGTCTTGAACTCCTGACCTCAGGTGATCCACCCACTTTGGCCTCCCAAAGTGCTGTGATTACTGGCATGAGCCACCATGCCTGGCCAATTTTCAGTTCTTTTCTAATAAATGTAGAGTTTTTATTTTCTTCCAAGTGCCACATTGGGTGCACACCATAAATTTTACTATATGTTCTCATAGTTATTTATTTATAAGTAAAACAATGTTAGTAGTTTTTAAAACACTACTTCTGTGAATTTATATTACTGGATTATGATAATATCTAATGTGGCTTATAAATTTCAAATCTGGGGAATTTTTTGCGAGTTTTATTATGACTTAACACGTGCCCAATTCTTCTGCAGTATTTCAGAGTTGTTTGAAAGGAAAGACAGTCTTTCTATATTTGGTATTCATTCTATATATGTTAATAAAATAAATTTGGTAATAGTATTATTCAAATCTTCTATAAATTCTTTTATTTTTTTGTCTACTTAAACTTTTTTTCAGATTGAGAGAGATGAGTTAAGGTTTTCTGTTATAAATTTGACTTTGATAAATCCACATTTTTTCTAATAGCTTTTACTTTATATTTTGATAATATGATATCAGGCATGAGCTTTCATGACTATAGTTATCTTCTTGAGGAAATTACAGTTCATATCATTATAAATTCTTCCTTGTCCCATTTCATGCTTTTTGACTTGAATTCTACTTTTTATAATGACAATAATGGCACACAATAATGGTCCTTTCTTTTATTGTGATTTCTCTGGCATATATTTATCTATGCTTTATTTTTCATCTTTCTCAGTTGTTTATTGTAATTACCATGTTGCTAGACATTAAACTGAAACTTTATTTTGCTTTTATTAATATATTTTATCTTATTCTCATCATCTATTTCTGTTCTTTATTTAACATTTTTAATGAAGATATCAAAACATTTTCCTATGTGAAAAAAGTAATCGTTAACTGTATCCTAACCCCACAGCATTCCAATTTTTCAACCCTTATACCAGTATTTGTTGTAATCATATGGGTTTTGTTTCTAGAATGTTATGTATTAATAGTTACATTTATAATGACTTTGTTTTTTAGAAAAAACTTTCTTTTTTTAGTTTAATATTTACAGAAAATTTGAAAATAGTACATATAGTTATCATGCGCCTCACACCCAGCTTCCCCTATTATTAACATCTTACAGTGGTATGATACATTTATTACAACTAAGGAACCAAATTGATACGGTATTATTGAATAAAGTTCACACTTGATTCAGATTTTCTCAGTTTTTAAAAAATCTTAAGTAACTTTACTAGAAAGTTTGTCTAATTTTAGGCATAGAAATAAAAGGCTAGCACATTTGATGAGTAAACGAAGATTATATTATTTTCAAATACCAGACATAAATATTTTAAATGGAAAGATTTTAGGCCTAAAATATGACATTGAATTCATGACCTCAGAAATCCAGCAGGTTGTAATTTCCAGACACTGTAAGTACAATAGAAACCATCAACTAAAGTGTAACCAACCAGTAATATCTAGCCACCTGCAAATTTCATTAAGAACTTTTAAATTAACTTCTAGATAAAATAGAAAGTTCAAACTGAAATTACTTTTAAAGGCATGGAAAAGTGCTAATGAAGAAGCATGGTGACTGAAGGCAAAAACCTGAGTTCAAATGAATAATTCTACCAATATTAGCTTAATACTGTAGAAAAACAGTAATTTTGAACACATGTAGGTATTATTCTCAGCAGTGGAGTATTATCAATTCAGAAATGTGTGCAAAAACATAAATTTGGTTTTCTTTTCATTTTAACTTTTATTTTAGATTCAGGGCTACATGGGTAGGTTTTTAAAATAAATAAATAAATAAATAATAGTTTTTTTTTTTTTTAGGTGGAGTCTCTCTCTGTTACCCAGGCTGGAATGCAGTGGCACAATCTTGGCTCACTGCAATACCTGCCTCCTGGGTTCAAACGATTCTCTTGCCTCAGCCTCCCCAGTAGCTGGGATTACAGGTGCCTGCCACCACGCCTGGCTAATTTTTGTATTTTTAGTAGAGATGGGGTTTCACCATGTTGGCCTGGCTGGTCTCAAACTCCTGACCTCAATGATCTGCCCACCTTGACCTCCCAAAGTGCTGAGATTACAGGCATGAGCCACAGTGCCTGGCTGATTTTTTATATAGGTAAACTACTTGTCATGGGGGGTTTCTGTGTACAGATTATTTCATCACCCAGGTAATAAGCATAGTACCCAATAAGTAGTTTTTAGACCCTCATTCTTGTCCCATCCTCCACCCTCAGGTAGGCTCCAGTGTCTATCATTCCCTTCTTTGTGTCCATGTGCACCCAATGTTTAGCTCTCACTTATAAGTGACAACATGTGGTAGTTGGTTTTCTGGTTCTGCATTCGTTTGCTTAGGATGATGATCTCCAGCTCCATCCATGTTGCTGCAAAGGACATGATCTCATTCATTTTTTTTGACTATGTAGTATTCTATGGTGGATATGTCCCACATTTTATTTCTCCAGCCTACTGTTGATGGGCATCTAGGGTTGATTCCATGTCTTTGCTGTTGTGAATAGGGCTGTGATAAACAAACACATACATCCCTTTACTGAGTATTTACCCAAAAGAATATAAACAACTTATTCAAAAGAATATAAATTGTTTATATTCTTTTGGTTAAATACACAGTAATGGGATTGGTGGGTTGAATGGTAGTTCTGTTTTAAGTTCTTTGAGAAATCTCAAAACTGCTTCCCACAGTGGCTGAACTAATTTTCATTCCCACCAGCAGTGTATAAGCATTTTCTTTTTTCTGCAACCTTGCCAGCATCTGTTATTTTTTGACTTTTTAATAGTAGCCATTCTTACTGGTGTGATATGATATCTCACTGTGGTTTTGATTTGCATTTCTCTAATGATTAGTGATGTTGCGCATTTTTTCATATGCTTGTGGACTGAGCGTATGTCTTCTTTTGAGAAGTGTCTGTCCTTTGCCCACTTTTTAATGGGGTAGTTTGTTTTTTGCTTGTTAATTTAAATTCCTTATAGATTCTGGATATTAGACCTTTGTCAGATGCACAGCATACATATATTTTCTCCCATTCTGTAGGTTGTCTGTTTACTCTGTTGATAGTTTCTCTTGCTATGCAGAAGCTTTTTAGTTTAATTAGGTCTCATTTGTCAGTTTTTGTTTTTGTTGTAATTGCTTTTAGTGTTTTCCTCATGCAATCTTTGCTAGGGCCTATGCCCAAGATGGTATTTCCTAAGTTATCTTCCAGGGTTTTTATAATTTTAGGTTTTACATTCAAGTCTTTAATCCATCTTGAGTTGATTTTTGTATGTGGTCTAAGGAAGGGGTCCAGTTTCAATCTTCTGCATGTGGCTAATAGGGAAAGACTCTCTATTCAATATTCAACAGGGAGTCTTTCCCTATTCAATGGTGAGTCTCTCCCTATTGCTTATTTTTGTCAACTTTGTCAAAGATCAGATAGTTGTAGATGTGTGGCATTGCTTCTGGGATCTCTATTCTGTTTCATTGGTCTATTTGTCTGTTTTTGTACCAGAACCATGCTGTTTTGGTTGCTGTAACCTTGTAGTATAGTTTGAAGTCAGGTGATGTGATGTCTCCAGCTTTTTTTGTTTGTTTGTTTTTGTTTTTTGGTTATGATTGCCTTTGTGCCTTAGCTATCCAGACATTTTTTTTTGCTTCTGTATGAATTTTAAAATATTTTTTTTTTCTAATCATGTGAAGAATGCCATTGGTAGTTTGATAGGAATAGCATTGACTCTGTAAATTGCTTTGGGCAGTATGGACATTTTAACACTATTGATTCTTTCTATCCATGAACATGGAATGTTTTTCCATTTGTTTGTGTCATCTGTGATTTCTTTGAGCAGTGTTTTGTGATTTCTCATTATAGAGGCCTTTCGCCTCCCTGATTTGCTGTATTCCTAGGTGTTTTATTCCTTTTGTGGCTATTGTGAATGCAATCGTGTTCTCGATGTGGCTCTCAGCTTAGACAATGTTGGTATATAGAAATGCTACTAATTTTTGTACATTGAGTTTATATCCTGAAACTTTGCTGAAGTTGCTTATCAAATCTAAGACCTTTTGGGGAGAGACTATGGAGTTTTCTAGGTATAGAATCATATCATCTGCAAATATTGTTTGACTTTCTTTCTATTTGGATGTCTCTTATTTCTTTCTCTTGCCTGATTGCTCTGGCTAGGACTTATAGTACTATGTTGAATAGGAGTGGGCATCTTTGTCTTGTTCTGGACCTCAAGGATTCAGATTTCCTTAGTTTTTATCCTATGTACTTTTTCTGTTCCAGGAGCTCATCCAGGATACCACATTACATTTAGTTGTCATGTCTCCTTAGACTTCTCTTGGTTACAACAATTTCTTAGACTTCCCTTGTTTTTAATGAGTGTGTTAGTTTTCTGTGGCTGCTGTTACTAATTACCATGAAATTTATTGCTTAAAATGATATAAATTTGTTCTCTCACAGTTCTGGATGCTAGAAGTCTGAAGTCCCACAGGGCCACAGTCTGTCAGGGGACTTTAGGGGGAATCACTCCTTGCCTCATCCAGCTTCTGGCATTCCTGGACTTGGGGCTGCATCACTCTAATCTCTGCTTCCATCTTCACATTGCCTTCTCCTATGTGTGTCCTTTGTTAAATCTCTCTCTACCTCTATTTTATAAGGGCACATGGGGTTTAAGGCCCACCACATTTAGGGCCCACCCAGATAATCCAAGTAATCTCATCTCAACATCGAAGGCTTTTTATTTTTTTTTCCAAATAAGGTAATGTTTACAAGTTCCGGGACCTGACATCCTTGGGTGTCCATTATCCAACTTATTACCATAACCTTGACAGTTTTGAGGAATACTGGAAAGGTATTTTATAGAATGCCTTCTATTACACTTTCACTGTTATTTTTCTCATAATTAGACTGGGGTTATGGATTTCTAGAAGGTGAAACACAGAAGTAAAGTGACATTTTCATCACATCATATCAATGGTAGATATAATCTGCATTACTTATCACTGTTGATGTTGATCTTGATCACCTGGCTGAGGTGATGTTTGCTAGATTTTTTTATTGCAAAATTAATTTTCGTTTCCGATCTTTCATACTACCTTCTTTGTAAAGAGGTCAGTTTGCAGAGGACACACCTAAGGAGTGGGCAGTTATGCTCCTTTTCCATGAGGTATCATATCTACAATAAATTATTTGGAATTTTTCCATAGAGGGGAAATGAAACTTATCTCATCTCTCTCATTTGTTTACTTATTCAATCATTTACTTATTTCAGAATAGACTCACAGGTATATATTTTATACTTTGGGTAATAACTCTGTACTGCCTTATTTATTTTATTGTGCAAATTATTTTATCTTCGGCCATTGGGAGCTTTTTCACTTGGCTCTTGTGTCCCTTTGACACATTCCTATCAGGGTAGGGGTTTTTTTGTTGTTGTTATTGTTGTTTTTTGTGGGTTTTTTTTTCACTTCCTAATTTTCTGGCATTACTAGATCCTCCAGGCTCATCTTGTATATTTCCTACCTTAGTCATAGAATTAGCCATTTCTTCAAGAAGCCCTGTATCTTTTTCCTGGATAATGGAATTACAAACCAAGAACTCGGTGCTAGGTGTGTTTATGTTATGGGGGTGCTGTTTCTCTTAGGTCCTCTCAGCTGACAGAGCAAGAAAATATATGTGTGTATACTAACCTGGTACATATACTTATCTATAAATGCTTCCATATGTAAATTATCTATATTAAGCTAAACGTGAATTCATACTGATAACTCCAGTTATAATCCATTACCATTTGGATTATTCCTGCCTGCTCCACTTGTGTATCTGTAATTTTCTACTCCAACAGTAAGAAACATGGCTACTGACATCTACCATTGTTTATTTAATTGTTCAATTCCAATATATATGTGTAGCAGTATCAGAATGGTTAACTCATACCCTATTGGGAAATAACTTTGTTAACTGGAGTACAGTGCTTATGTACACTTTCTATGCCTTTAGCCTTACAGACTTCACTCATTACTAAAGAACCTTAGGTCAGCACCTTTTCCCCCTGCTTCTTTCAGTGGGGCGTTTTATACATTTTAAACAAGAATTAGATACTTTTGTCACAATCATAATTCCTTTATGGAAACCCCTGATCTCTTAAATGACTTTTTAACTCAAATACATTAACATTCACTTTTTGTTCTGTAAAGTTCTATAGGTTATGACAAATGCATAATGTCATATATCTACCATTACATTGTCAAACAGAACACTTTCACTGCCCTAAAAATCTCCTGGACTAACAATTACCTATTCCATTTTGTCGCTCCCCCTAATTCCTGGTTAACCACTGATCTTTTTACTGTCTCTATAATTTTGCCTTTTTCAGATTGTAATGTAATTGAAGTCATACAGTATGAAGACTTTTTCAAACTGGCTTCTTTGATATATCAATAAGCTTTTGAAATTTATTAATGTCTGTTTTTTGTTTTCTATCATTTCCTTTAATTGTTCTTAGAATTTTCATCTCTGCTTACAATACCCATATGTTTTTGCATTTTGTCTACTTTTTTCCACTAGAACTCTTTATATATTAATTACAGTTGTTTAAGATTCCTTATGTGATAATTTCAAAGTCTGTGTCATATCCGAGTCTGGTTTTGATATTTGCTTTGTCTCTTTAGATTGTATTTTTACTTGCTTTGGAGCATGCCTTGTCATTTTTTGTTTAAAGCTGGACATGATGTATTGGGTAATAGGAGCTGAGACAAATAAGCCATTAGTATGAGTTTTTTTTTTGTCATTCTGGCTAGGAGTTTAATATTTCCCATAATTGTAAATGCCAGAGGCTTTGGTTTCCTCTAGTGTCTTTATTTTTCCCATCCATGTTGGCTTTGGGTTTCTGAAAGAAGAACTTCTTAGAGAAGAGTCTGTGTCTTGCAGCTCTTTTCATTGTAATCTGCTGTTTATTATACTGGAACCCTGTTGATGTAGTGGTAAGATGTGGAGATGGGAAAGCATTTTATAATTTTGAGATGAAGTCTCAGTTTTTTAATGTGCTTGTGTCTCTGTCCTGTGACATTCACAAATGTTTCTTAGCTTTTTTCCTCTTCTACTTATATGAGACAGGAAAGTTAGAGGGAGCTAAATTTGGATAACTGCTTTTCTCCCAGGCTGGATAAGACTTTGAATTGAAGAATAGTATTAAAAAACCTCACCAAAATTCTTTTAACTTTGAAAACATATTTTCCATTATTAGAACAGAATTCTTGGGCCGGGTACAGTGGCTCATGCCTATAGTCCCAGCACTTTGGGAGGCTGAGGTGGGCAGATCACTTGAGGTCAGGAGTTCGAGATGAGCCTGACCAACATGGCAAAACCCTGTCGCTACTAAAAATAGAAAAATTAGCCAGGCATGGTGGCAGGTGCCTGTAATCCCAGCTACTCAGGAAGCTGAAGTAGGAGAATCTCTTGAACCCGGGAGGCAGAGGTTGCAGTGAGCAGAGATCACACCACTGCATTCCAGCCTGGGCGACAGAATGAGACTTCATCTCAAAAAAAAAAAAAAAAAAAAAAACAATTCTTTTAGAAACTGTGAGATGTAAATTGATTCTAAGAAAGTATGACAATATGAAAATTGTACCAGGAATCACAGTGCTCTTTTTAACTGATTCTTCCCCAGCAATACAATGAAGCAGGTTTACAAAATAAATTGATTGATTTTAAAAATATATAAATATGGCTATTTCAAAAAATTATAAGAAACAGAAAAGTATAGGCAAAAGAATAAAAGTCATATAAATCCCATCAGCAGAGATTACCACTGTTAATAATAATTGTTTTGTTGTAGTTAAAGTATGTTTTATTTTATCTGGTTGAAATAACATATTTTATTCAATTTTGAAACTTCATTTTTTTGCTTAAAACTTTATCATAAGCATTTCCTTATGTCATTAAATATCTTTATAAGCATTTTGTTGGTTGCATATTATTTCGTGTTATGCAACCTCATTCAAAAAATGCAGACAAGAAGGTCTAGGAGAGATTGTGAGACTGCTTCTTAGAGATGAATTCACACATCAAATTTACGTGAACAAATACAGCCTTGCCTCAATTTGAAGTCAGATGGGAGTGTTGAAGTCATCCTGTGTGGGTATGATATATAGAACACATGTCTTAATGCCACAGAGTGAAAGAGGTAAATATTAGTATGTGGAAAGGTTATTCAGGGAATCCATGAGCAACTTTGAGGTGTAGCCACTCCAGAGAACTTTAGGGCAACCTGTGTGACTGGTGAGAGTGAAGTTGGCTTATCCATTAAGTACTTCATTAAAGAGCTCTTTCTTGATTGATACGTGGTATACCCCATGCATTTCCTTGAGGCAGTGTGGACACAGGCAGGGTCTGTGGATTTGGCAGTCTGGCATCAGGCAGGGTCTGTGGATTTAAATGCATGGTGCTTAACTTTGATTATTTCTTTCCATATGAAATAATAGGAAAGCCCTATTTTCCTCTCAATCCATTCATTTAACCCCAAATCCTCAGCCTCTCCAAGGCACCACACACACCCAGAGCCAACAATATGCCAAGGACTGTGTGAATTAAATAAAACATAAGATAATGTTCTCATTTTGAAGAGGCTTGGAGGAAAGGATAAGTAAACAGACAAATTGCAATGAAATGTTATAAGTAATATATAGACATAGATATGAAAAAGTAAAAAAAGAAGAGAGTAACTCTACCTGGGAAGATAACTTTTTTCCTTTAATTTTTAGTTGACATGTAATAACTGTACATATTTATGGATACAAAGAGATTTTTCAATATGTGTATGCAATGTTTAATGATGTGTAAACAATATATAATGATCAAATCAGGGTAATTAGCATATCGATCACACCTCAAATATCACTTCTTTGTGTTGTGAGCATTCAAAAGCTTCTCTTCAGGAGTCAAATTATCTTTGTTTGCAGATGAAATGATCCCATATCTAGAAAACCTCATTGTCTCAGCCCAAAAGCTTCTTAAGCTGATAAACAACTTCAGTCAAATCTCAGGATACAAAATCAATGTGCAAAAATTGCTAGCATTCCTATACACCACCAACAGGCAACCAGAGAGCCAAACCATGAATGAACTCCTATTCGCAATTGCTACAACAACAAAAAACACCTAGGATACAGCTAACGAGGGAAGTAAAGAACCTCTTCAAGGAGAACTACAAACCACTGCTCAAAGAAATCAGAGAGGACACAAACAAATGGAAAAACATTTCATGCTCATGATAGGAAGAATCAATATCATAAAAATGGCCACACTGCCCAAAGTAATTTGTAGATTCAATGCTATTCCCATTAAAATACTATTGACATTCTTCACAGAATTAGAAAAAACTATCTCAAAATTCATATGGAATCAAAAAGGGCCCAAATAGCCAAGACAATCCTAAGCAAAAAGAACAAAGCTGGAGGCATCATGCTATCTGACTTCAAACTGTACTACAAGGCTACGGTAACCAAAACAGCATGGTGTTGGTACAAGAACAAACACATTGACCAATGGAACAGAATACAGAACTCAGAAATAAGACCACACACCTACAATCATCTGATCTTCAACAAACCTGACAAAAGCAAGCAATGGGAAAAAGATTCCCTATTTAATAAATGGTGCTGGGAGAATTGGCTACCCATATGCAGAAAGTTGAAACTGGACCCTTTTCTTACACCATACAAAAAAATTAATTCAAGATGGATTAAAGACTTAAATGTAAAACCCAAAACTATAAAAACCTAGAAAAAAATCTAGGCAATACCATTCATGACATAGGTATGGTCGAGGATTTCATGATGAAATGCCAAAAGCAATTGCAACAAAAGTCAAAATTGACAAATGGGATCTAATTAAACTAATGAGCTTCTGCACAGTGAAAGAAACTATCATCAGAGTGAAGAGACAACCTATAGAATGGGAGACAATTTTTGTAATCTATCCATCTGACAAAGGTCTAATGTCCAGAGTCTACAAAGAACTTCAACAAATTCACAAGAGGAAAAAAAAATACCACTAATATCTGCAATTCTACTCTGTACTTCCATGAGCTCAAAAAGACTTTTTAACTCTCACATATGAGTGAGAACATGCAGTATTTATCTTTCTGTGCCTGACTTATTTTGCTTAGCACAATAACCTCTGGGTTCATGCATGTTGCCATCAATGTGAGAATTTCATTCTTTGTTATGGCTGAATAGTATTCCACTATGTATGTATACCAACTTTTCTTTATCCATTTATCTGTTGATGGACACTTAGATTGATTCCATGGTCCTGGCTATTGTGAATAGTGCAGCAGGAAACACGGGAGTGCAAGTTTCTCTTTGATATACTGATTTCCTTTCCTTTGGGTAAATACCCACTAGTGAGGTTGCTGGATTGTATGGTAGCTTTATTTTTAGTTTTTTGAGAAACATGGAAAGGTAACTTTTGTCCTGCATTTTATGGGCTGAGTGGGCATCTGAAACATAAAGAAGGGGTGAGGAAGTCTAGGTTATTCGCTGTGTGCACTCTTATGTCCATTCTTTGCCCAGCTCTGCCTTGTTTTGTATCCTAAGGGGCTGTCTTTTATAGTATACATCATCCAGGATCTCTTTTGGCTTCCAGATGGATTCACCCAATGGCAGATAGAGTAGGAAATTGGATAGAAGGTAGTAAGAGACAGAGATTGAGATGTTTCTTTCCCTGTTCTGTTCCAGCTTTGCTGAATTATTCTGTCAGTGGCTGGCCTCTCTACATCTGGAATGGTAAACTTGAGGCTGATGTGATCATCATTATGTTTTGGGAAGATAGTAGGTGACAGTGTCAAGTTAGTGAAATGGGAAAAACCGGACTAGGGGGACTAAAGAGTAGAAACCATAACAGTAGTTCACACAAGAGGTGAGGGGGTATGTATTGAGATGGTGGAGGTGGGCACGTTTGAGGTAGATACTATGAGATTTAGTGATGAATTAATATAAAAGGTAGGAGAGGAGATGAATGTGACATAAAGTTTTATCATTTGGTGACACTAAGGGAGTTGACAACAGAAATATGGAAAGATAGGGATGCGGGGGAGAAGGGAAAAGATAATGAGTTTGGAATAAAGTTTTGACCAGATTTAGGTCTTTGTTACCAGAAGGACATTGTTGCCAGAAGATTATTGCCAGTTTATACCTCTACGTCCTTGCATTTATCAAATACTTTTAAATTATTATAATGAGTACCTTGAAAACCTTTTGTGTGTCTTAAATACTACACACTACTTGTATTCATTCATTTTATGTTGCTATAACAGAATACCACCAACTGAGTAATTTACAATGAACATAAATGTATTTGGCTCATGGTTCTGGAGATTGAGAAGTCCAAGAGCATGGCACTGGCATCTGGCAAGGGCCTCTGTGCTGTGTCATTCCATGGTGGAAAGTGGAAAAACAAGAGAGGATGAGAGCAAGCGATCAAGAGTGGGCTGAACTGGATTTTTTACAACCTGTTTGGGAAGGTTTTATTCTATTTTATACAACCTATTCCCATGATAATGACATTAATCCATTCATGAGAGCAGAGCCCGCCTGGCCTAATCACCTCTTAACAGTCCCACCTCTTAATACTATAACAATGGCAATTAAATTTCAACACGAGTTTTGGAGAGGACATTCAAACCTTAGCACTACTGTACAGGGGTTATAAGATGAGAGTCATTAGCAATGGAAGAGTTAATCTGTGCCTCTCAAACAATTTATTGACAATAGGATGAAGGAATCTTGCAGCCAATTCTTTAAAAACATCAAACAAATAATAAGTGTAAGTATTTTTAGTGAATACAGAAGGGTGGAGACAATTTGAGGCACTTCAGAATAAATGCAAAAATAGAGAGATTCTGTTGTCTATATGTTTTTCCAAATTTGGTATTATTCCTAGAAAATTTTATTTTTAAAAGAGTAACTTTATACACTATTATTGAAGTGAATTTCCAATGCTAAAGTGTGAGGAATGATTTTCCTTTTCCTGTCATTTGTCACCAAGGAGGCTGCACTTGCACTGCTGTGATTATTTCAAGGTGAAAGGTGAGAAGAAATGTTCCTTATGGTTTATTCAGCTGGGATGTCAGTATTGGTAATCTCAGTCGCTATGGTATTTGAGCCTGTTGGCTCTGAAAGGATTTACTCTTTTGTACAAAGAAAGAGCAGAATGGCAGTGGTAAAGATAAAAAGAAATGAGATTCAGAAAAAGTGGATTTCTGTGTCCACAAAATAGCTTTTTATTCAGGAAAGCTTTAATGGGAATTAGTAGTATTGTTTCACATAAAGGGGTAGATTAATGTGGTGCCATGAAAGGTAGATGTATTTATAGTTTAAAAATTTATACTTCTCTTTGACATCATTTGGTGAATTAAAGAGTCAAGGAAGGGTATAGGCTATTTCTTGTTATTATTAAAACATTTCTATTTTACATTTATAAACACACGTATAGGTTTAGTTTAAATATTATACCTTCAAGAACTCTTTAATGTGCTTGAGATAATAGAAGAGAGAAGATCAGTCAATCCAGGCACTGAGAAACTACAGGTACTTTCCTTTCTGTGACTTTATTGAAGGGCCAATCCTCTCATTGTTTAATTACAACTTCTGAAAATGATGGCAGCAGACAAGCTTTTCAGGGGGTCATTTTAGATGTGCTGGGAAAGTTGCAATGAATAAGAAAATACAGTGTCAGCTGTCTAGTTTTCAGGCTTAGAGACAAAGGCCTTTAGAAATATATAGATCTTCTTTTTATTTTAATTGCTTAAGATCTTGGAGATGGGATTTTAGATATCTGATCCCATGAATTCATTTTACAAATGAGAAAACTGAGAAACTGAGGTCTGGAGATGTCAAGTAACCTGTCTGAGGTCTCATGGCTAGTTCATGGCAAAGCTAGGACAATTTGCTTTAAGCTCAATATTATTATAATATTAAATATTATACCTTCAAGAATTCTTTAATGTGCCTGAGATAATAGAAGAGAGAAGATCAGTCAATCCAGGCACTGAGAAACTAGAAATACTTTCCTTTCTGTGACTTTATTGAGGGCCTTTTAATAATAAATATATATAATATTTAAAATATTAAATATTATTAAATGTTTAATATTTTAAATATTAAATGTTATTAAATGTTTAATATTTAAAATATTAAATGTTATTAAATGTTTAATATTTTAAATATTAAATATTATTAAATGTTTAATATGTAAAATATTAAATGTTATTAAATGTTTAATATGTAAAATATTAAATGTTATTAAATGTTTAATATGTAAAATATTAAATGTTATTAAGTTTAATATGTAACATATTAAATGTTATTAAATGTTTAATATGTAACATATTAAATGTTATTAAATGTTTAATATGTAACATATTAAATGTTATTAAATGTTTAATATGTAACATATTAAATGTTATCAAATGTTTAATATGTAACATATTAAATGTTATCAAATGTTTAATATGTAACATATTAAATGTTATCAAATGTTTAATATGTAACATATTAAATGTTATCAAATGTTTAATATGTAACATATTAAATGTTATCAAATGTTTAATATGTAACATTAAATGTTATCAAATGTTTAATATGTAACATATTAAATGTTATCAAATGTTTAATATGTAACATATTAAATGTTATCAAATGTTTAATATGTAACATATTAAATGTTATTAAATATTTAATATTTCTGGGGCATCACAGAACTCACTCTGGACACAGCAGAAGAAAAGTGAAGAAAAGTGGAGAGGAAGGGTGCTAGTAGGGCCACTCTTCTACACTACAGTCTTTGGGCTTTTAAAACTTAACATTCACATTTACTGTTGTGTCAATGTAGAGCTCACTATCTGTTTAACTGTGAAGGTTAAAGTCAGAAAATCAGATGAGTGAAGTGAAAAAGGAAGAGGAGTGATGTGTGAGTCAGAAGCTTGCTTACTTGGACTTTTACTTGTGGGATTTGGGGTAGTTACAACTTCTCAGGAGTTCAGGTTCCTCAGCTAACACTTTGGTATCATCATGATGGATATTTCTTGGCCACCCAACATCCATTTCTCCTTTTTTGGTGACAAAACTTGATTTCCTTTTGGGGATTTTCTCCTCCCATTTGGTGAGACTGTCATATATGGTGTCCTGCCTTTTTCTGGCCAAGGGGTAGACACGTCTTTCAAACTAGCTGATCAGAGTCTCTCTCTGGGGCTTTATTTCCTGAGAGAATTACCATAGGTTAGAAAAACAAAGCAAAACAAAAAAACACTTTTTATTTCTGGCTCATGGTGGTGATTCCCTGTGAGATATCCATCAGTTCTTCCTACTTGGATCCATGGAGTTACCTTTGTTTCTGTTTCTACCCAGATAAATAGATATTTCCTCTCTAGCTTTCCTTCAGTTCTTTGAATTAGCTCAGTATCTTTCTGTCATTTCAAGTTTCTGCTTAATTTAGCTAGATTTGTTTTTTTTTGTTTTGTTTTTTTTTTGAGATGGAGTCTTGCTCTGTTGCCCAGGCTGGAGTGCAGTGGCGCAGTCTCGGCTCACTGCAACCTCTGCCTCCCGGGTGCACGCCATTCTCCTGCCTCAGCCTCCTGAGTAGCTGGGACTACAGGCACCCACCACAACGCCCGGCTAATTTTTTGTATTTTTAGTAGAGACGGGGTTTCACCGTGTTAGCTAGGTGAAACCCCGTCTCCTTACCTCACGATCTCCTGACCTCATGATCCGCCCGCCTTGGCCTCCCAAAGTGCTGGGATTACAGGCGTGAGCCACCGCGCCTGGCCACTAGATTTGGTTTCTATTGCTTACAACCTAGAATGATATACACTCATAAAGTTATCATGAGGCTAAAGTGAAAAGTAGGCCTCAAATCAGTTGGATATTATTTATTATATATGCATATTACATCTTTCATTCTTCAGTGCTTTCTAAATTGTGTATTTTAGAGGTTCTGGTATGTAGGCTGTTTGGTATTACATATCTCAGTCAACTGGGTATAGTGCATACCTTTAGAGTCTGTGAGTTTTTGGCTAGAAAGTTAATACCCTCCATCCCATTATTTAAGGTTCAAGAATAGACAGAATATTAATTCTTTAGGGAGGGAAGACAGTAAAGAAAAAAATAAGCGGTCGGGCACAGTGGCTCACGCCTGTAATCCCAGCACTTTGGAAGGCCGAGGCGGGCGGATCACCTGAGGTCAGGAGTTCAAGACCAGCCTGGGCAACATGGTGAAACCCCATCTTTACTAAAAGTACAAAAATTAGCCAGGCATGGTAGTGGCGTGTGCCTGTAATCCCAGTTACCCAGGAGGCTCAGGCAGGAGAATTGCTGGAACCCAGGAGGCAGAGGCTGCAGTGAGCCGAGATTGTGCCACTGCACTCCAGCCTGGGTGATAAAGCAAGACTCCTTCACACACACACACACACACACACACACACACACACAAAAGAAAGAAAAAAATAAGCATAACGTCTCAAAGACTGCCAAGAATAACTGGGCAGACTAGGTTAGGCCAGAGAGGTGCCTATAAGTAGGGGCTCTGCTTTCTCACGTGGGATGATGTCAAACATGGGGCCTGAAGCCAAATGAAGAATTTGAGAGCTCCAGAGTTTGTTTTGCTCTCCAGGTACTCGATGTTTGTGCTGTTCATGTCCAGAGATAACTATCGTTTGTATTCCTCCCTCATTTCCTTGTCATTCCTTTTCTGCAGCTGTCTAGAGTAACCTTCTAAAATGATATTGTGACCTCCTAGATGTTGGCAAGACCCCTGTGAGACACAGTGTACACACTTTGATCATTTGATCATTTTGAGGGAGAATGTTTTATATAAACACATAAGGCAGTGGTTCTCAAGCTTTAGCGAGCATCAGAATCACTTAAGGAGCTCATGAAAATGCAGATTTTTCGACTCCATTCCTGGAGTTTCTGACTCATTTAGTCTAGGGTAAGGTCTAAGAATCCACATTTCTAACCGCACTACTAATTTGGGGATCAACTTTGAGAACCACAAATGTAGGGTAACAATTTGAAAAATAATTGATATGCTTATCACTTACATTTTGGGGTACATGACCTTGAGGCAGAGGAGAAGATTAAATTAGGATTGTAACTGCAAGGGTGCAAAGAGAAAGAAAATGTTAATAGTTAGGTATTACCAAAATAGAATTTTCAAGCATGCAGCAAGGTAACAGGCTTGAAAGTGAGACTAGGTTGGCAAAGAAAAGGAGTTTGTAAATTCTTTTATCTCCTCTTCTAACAAATAAAGAGGCAAGCCTGATGAACCTAATCTTGGAGTATTTGTTTTGTTTATTTGATTATAGAGTCTTAGATATAGAAGGTCTTGGCAAAACAGTAAGAAAAAAAGGGAAAAGTTGTGTTTTTTTAACCCTGGTGGACTGAGGGTGGGAAAGCCAAAGATGGGATGTGTGGCTTTCTCTAGGCCGAAGTCTTAGGGAGTGAGGTCATAGACCTAGGGACCCCTTCCCTAATTCCCATTGCAGTCTGGAGGGAGATAACCTCAACAACCTTCATAGCCATATCAAAATCATCTTGGAGTTTCAACATAGTTGGGCAGAGAGAGGATCTGAGTTTAGGTAACTTGAATCTCCATTAGATCCTATGTAGTGTGGAAAGAATCCAGAAGTTCCACTGTGCTCTATGGAGGGAGGGGGAAGCTAGTTGAAGGTGCTGATTGGTAGGCTTATTTGAAGGGTTCTTCCATGTGATGGGGACCAAGTCCACAGAAGGGCTGCAGGGTAGATACCTGGATTGGAGTTGAACTGGGAGTCCCATGCTACTTTAGGACCCAGTGAGAATTAGGATGGGACTCAGTTAAGCAAGAGGAGGTGACTGGTGCTCACCAGAGCACTGCCCCAGCCAAGAAAACACCTGTGGCCTTCAGCAGAAGCAGATGTCCACAGAATGATCAGGGGTTGGACCAGTCATACCAAACTGGTCAGCAATCCAGAGAGCAACCAGACCAGCCACGTTGATAGAGCGCAAAAAGAGCCCAGAAGATAACTTAATGTTCCCCTCTAACACCATTAGGCCATAAAGCCATGTTTCTGTCCCATACACTTCTATGCTTTCTTTGAGAGGAGTGGGAGGGCTCAGGCCTTTAAAAAATAGAGATTTACTTGAATTTCTTAAGTAAAGACTGAGTTGAGTTATTGGTTTTAACTGAGGTTATCAAAGAGGACTAGTGTCTTATCCTCCCTTCTCCACCCTGCCTCCACATTCCTGCCCTCGCCACTACAGTTACAGAGAAATTAAAAAACCTTTCATTGTACAACTGAGGGTGGAATTGTTGGCTTATATATTGGAAAAATTCAAGAGTATCAGGTACTGTTGCATCTAGGGATTCAAAGAATGTCTCTACGATTCTCTTTCCATTTCTCAGGTCTGTTTTATTCCATGTTAACTTTATTTTTAGGCAGAATGTAATGAGTAGTGGTAAAGAGGGTTACCAGCAGCTCATTATGCTTAGTGATATCTTAGCATCCTGATCAACCCTCTAAAAGGACCCTGGCCATGCTGGGTAACATGCCCTCCCACATGATGCCAAGAGTGGGGCTATATAACTGATATCCTCACCTGCTGGGTGAGGAGCCTTTTTTTTCCAAAACAAAACAAAACAAACAAAGCAATGCTAGGCTAACAAATGTAATAGGTGTTACTAGTTGTGGCTGTAGACTCTACTGTTTTCATGATTTTGCCTGATGCCTGAGAGAAAACAGGCTACATAAAATTATGAGGAAGTACCCCAGCCACATTTGCATATGTGTTCCTGGAATTTGAAATCTTCAAGAGGCTTGCTAAGGGAGTTGGAGGAACCAGGTCTCCCCCATTTGTGACATCACATAATTTTGAGTGCAGACAAAAAGTCTTTGTTAGGAAAATACTAGAGACATGATGCCATTAGTTAGCTTAATTCTAGTGTCTGCCAGGTTTTCCACCCTCCTTCTTCACTTGGTTAACTAATCCTTTAAGACTTACTTCAGGCAGAACCTCCTCTAGGAAGCCTTCCCTTTGCTGCATTAAGTATCTTTCTATGACTCCCATAATGTCCCTGTGAATGTGATCACATAAATTATTGTCTAAATCAGGACAGATTTGAAATTGAAATTAACACTAATTTTAAAAATAAGGCTAGAATAATAGGAATACATTGGATTGTCTTGGGCAACGGGATGCATGGTTCTTCTACTTTTCGATGCCCTACTATGGTAATTGCTTACTTGTCTGTCTTCCCAACTAGCTGGTGAGCCATTTGATAATGGAGATTATTTCTTATTCCAAGTGCTCAACAGAGTGCTGTCAAGTGTTTGTTTAATGTTAAACAAAGAAGCTCCCTCTAGCCCTTGAGGAGTGGCAGATTTACTTAGTCTCTCTACTCTAGAGAGTGAATACATCCTTCAGGTGCATTTGATCATTTCCTTTCCTTTGCTTAATCTGGATGTTGGCATATATATCTATACACACACACGCATATGATCTTCCTTCCATGTTTCTCCAATGTGTATGAGGCTAATTACACGATTCTATTTAGCGAGATCTGAACCACCAACAAAAGAGAATCAGGCTGCTTCTACTAATGTTTAGATCCGGTAACTAACCCCTTCCTTTGGCTTTATTTGAAAATTCTTATTTCATATATATCACACTATAAACCAACAGCCTAAACATAGTAATAGCTTAATTTATTTTGCTTTTTTTATGGCAGGGTTGTATATAAATGCATTTCAAAATATAATCTTCTAAACTCACAGATATTCATAATCATTTAGAAATGATAAAAAAGTTGTCAAATACTTGTAATTATATAAATTGTCACTCAAATTACAGGAAGCTTAGAAAAGCTTTATTGCTGTTTAGTTTTGTTTGAATGCTCCTGAGTGTGCTATTGAGAGCTTTGATAAATCAAGAGGGCTGAAAGATGGAAATGGTCATAGTGTTTAAGTTGTGTTACACTTAAATCCATTTAATTAACTATTTTCACAAACATGGTGTTCTTTTGTAAGAAACATTTTAAAAAATCATTCTGTTCTGTGTTTTCCTTCACAAAATAAAAAAAAATTATCCCTGCATGCTTTTGTATTTCTCATTCTTTGGTTTTCTTCCAATGCATGTATATAATTATATGTTCATGTTGTCATGGTGATTCAGGGCTAGAATTGTGACTGTTGTAATCACTTGCCTAAGCCTGGAACCCGCTGTCCAGCACAGCAAAATCAGCAATGTAATGGTAGACAGTCAATGTATTCTTTTATATGAATTAATCTGTTGTTAAGATATTCCTGAAAATATTTTTTCAACTGCCAGAATTTACTTGATAATATATAGTATCAATATGTATTACAGAATTTAAAAATGTAGTTTCTCAGCTCTTTACATTTAATTTCAATATGGTCCTCATGATTTTTGAGTCACATTAAGTCAGATGGTACCTTTCTTGCCAGATGACCTGGGTTTTTTTTCCTCCTAAACATATAGTTTCTTCAAAAGGGGAATATATATATTTTAAATTTATAAAAATAATACATGGGCATTTTAAATACCCAAAAAGTACATCAATTTATAAAATAAAAGTTTTCTCCACTTTAGTCCTTCCTCACTCTTAATGTCACAAGATAAATAGCATTATGACTGCAAATATCCTTCTAACTTTTTTTACTATAGACTAAATCACACTTTATAAATTGTTCACCACCTGATTTTTTTCACTCAGTGTATCACTGATGACTTTAATGTCAGTGCATATTGATCTACTTTATACTTTTAAACATCTGCATAGTTTTCTATTGCACAGATATATTACAATATCTTTGATAAGTTCCCCAGTGCCTGACACTTATATTTTAAACTATACCACAATACAGAAAAGTGCGTAAAATATATAGTTCAATGAATAATTAAAAAACAAGCACCAGGCCGGGCACTGTGGCTCACACCTGTAATCCCAGCACTTTGGGAGGCCGAGGTGGGCGGATCACGAGGTCAGGAGATCGAGACCATCCTGGCTAACATGGTGAAACCCTGTCTCTACTGAAAATACAAAAAAATTAGCTGGGCATGGTGGCAGGCACCTGTAGTCCCAGCTACTCGGGAGGCTGAGGCAGGAGAATGGCGTGAACCCGGGAGGCGGAGCTTGCAGTGAGCCGAGATCGCGCCACTGCACTCTAGCCTAGGCGACAGAGCGAGACTCCATCTCAAAAAACAAAACAAAACAAAACAAAACAAAAAAAGCATCTATGTAAACTGCCACCCACATCAAGAAATAGAACATGATTTTAACTCTATAAGCTCCCTGAGTTGATAATCACACCTCTTTTCTTATCTTAGAAGTAACCACTATGCTGATTTTGGGGAAAATTATTTGTGAGTTTCATTAGAGTTTTCCAATTATGTATGTCTCTTATTCAGAATTGCCTGTTATTGAACTTTGTATAAATACAATCATCATGTATTCGTTTTGTGTATGACTTCTTTTGCTCAGCATTATGTTTGTGAGATTCACCAATGTGGTTTTATGTAGCTTCATAATAGTTTGTCATATAAACATACCATAGTTTAAATTTGGGCTGTTTGTAGCTTGAGGCCACAATAAACAAAATTATTGTGAACATCTTTGTATATATGTCTTAGTGTGTATATGCAAACTTTTATTTAGGGTATATTCTCAACATGTAAACATTGGATAATGTCTTCAATCTCACTAGATAAAGCACACAAAGGCATACAAAAAATTGAGAAGAGTTCTTTTTTTTTTTTTAAGAAAAATACTGACCATTTCATAAAAACAGTCAGACTTTGTGGCATTTTAGCCTGGTGCTCCTTTCATTCCCATCCCCCTCCCCAGCTCTATCAGCATGGTAGCTCTACTAGAGTAGGGCTAACTGTGAGAACCGGCCGCTTTTCTGCTGGAAGAGGCTAACTTGATTTTTGTGCAGTATGCAAAAAAACCCTATGGCACTAGGCATTGTCAGAAACAGTAGCAATCTAAGTGGGAAATGAACAGAGAAGGCCAACATCACCGATAACATGAGGCTGTGATCCTAGTTTGGGCAAGGAACAGACTAGCAAACTAGCCAGAAACCTAGTAGAGTTATTCAGGGAATGAGACAGCCTTGGTTGTCACCTATAAGCTCCCCTATATTCCTGGTGGGATGGAAATCTATGGATAGAATATTCTGCAGCTAAAAAAAGGGTTGAGATCATGTCCTTTGCAGGGACATGGATGGAGCTGGAAGCCATTATCCTCAGCAAACTAACACAGGAACAGAAAACCAAACACTGAATGTTCTTATAAGTGGGAGCTGAACAATGGGAACACATGGATACAGGTAGATGAACAACACACACTGAGGCATATTTGGGGGGGTGGGTAGGGGGAGGGAGAGCACCAAGATAGACAGCTAATGCATGGGGGGTTTAATACCCTGGTGATGGGTTAATAGGTGCAGCAAACCACCATGGCACATGTTTACCCATGTAACAAACCTGCACGTTCTCCACATGTATCCTGGAACTTAAAATAAAATAAAATAAAATAAATAATGGACTTCTCAAAAACAATGGAGGCCAGAAGACAATGGGATGATATATTTATAAAAAGAGAGGAAATTCAGCCTCATCAAGACATCGTGTCCTATCTAAGGGGTGAAAAAAACTGAGAAGCACTGGCAAAGTTCACAGTCTAGGGTCACATGCTCATCAAAAGACTGAGACCTAATCACAGGACTAAATAATGCTTCCCCTCTCCCACACCTTACCACATTACTAAAGGACTATTTGCCATGTTTCTTTTATGCCGTGTATCATGTCTGGCTATCAATAAAAATTTATAAAGTCATACTAAAGGCAAAAATATTGTTTGAAGAGACTAAAAAAGCATCAGAACTAGAGTTAGATATGTCAGGAATGTTGAAATTATCAGACCGGGAATTTTAAAAAACAATGCTTCATGTTCCAAGGGCTTTAATGGGAAACAGTAGACAACATGCTAGCACTGATGGATATTGTAAGCAGAGAGATAGAAATTTTAAGAAACATAAAAAAGAAATGCTAGAAATAAAAAACACTGTAACAGAAACAAAGAATGTCTTCAGTGGGCTCATTAGTAGATTGGACATGGCTGACTGAGGGTCATGAGATGACCCTTGCTATCCATATATCTCTGGATGAATGTGATGTGTTATGAATGCACAGAAGATAATTGATATTGCTTAGCGGAAAATACAAACTGTGAAAAACTTGTAAACTGGAGAACGGATAAGTACAGGTAAAATTTTAAAAATTGCTTTTCTTATTTTTAATTGATTTAACAGATAACAACTTGTTCCAAATAATAACAGCAACAATATAATTGAATATATATGTGTCTGTATATATATGTATATATCTACACATATATACACATATGTGTGTGTATGTATATGTATATATGTATGTATAAGTAAAATAAATGACAGTATGTATAAGTAAAATAAATGACAGCAATGATACAGGGGATAGGAGAGTGGAATTAGAATTATTTCATTATTGTAAGGTACTTGTAATACCCATTAAGTGGGATAATGTTATTTAAAAGTAGACTTGGATTAGTTGTAAATGTATATTAAAAATTGCAGGGCAACCACTTAGAGAATACAGGAATATAATTGGTAGGCCAAGAAAGGAGAAAAAATAGAATCTAAAAGATATTTAAATATGCAAAAAGCAGAAAAAATATGGAAGACAAAAATAGGAACAAAGAACAAAGACAAAGAATAGAAAATAATAACAAATCTGGTATATGGTAATCCAATTACTATCAATGAACATCTTAAACATCAATGGCATAAATATGTTAGTTAAACAACAGATTGTCAGAATGGATTAAAAAATGACCCAATTACATGTTGTCTAGAAGAAATACACTTTAGATATATAAAGACACATACAGATGAAAATAAAAGGATGGAAAAAAAACAGAACATGCTAATATTAATCAAAAGAAAGTGGGGCTGAGAGTGATGGTTCAAGCCTGTAATCCCAGTGCTTTGGGAGACCAAGGTGGGTGGGTTACTTGAGCTTAGGAGTTCAAGACCAGCCTGGACAACATAGTGAGATCTTGTCTCTACAAAAAATAAAATAAAACTCGCCTGCTGTGGTAGTGTGCACCTGTAGTTTAGCTACTTTGAGGGGCAGTAGCTGTATTATTTTCAGACAAAATAGACTTCAAAGAAACAGAGCAAGGAAAGTTATTGGGGATAAAGGGAGGTATTACACAATGATAAAGCAGTCAATATTTCAAGAAGACAATTCTTAATGGGCATGTGCAAAAATTGGTAGAAGTGCAAGGAGAAATAGATGAATCTGCTGTTAAAGTTAGAGACTTCAACAGCCCTCTATAAGAAATGGACAGATCTAGCAGGTAGAAAATCAGTAAAGACATAGTCGAACCTAACAACATCATTAAGCAGCTGGACATAATGGACATCTACAGACAACTTCATCTCAGAACAGCATAATACACATTAGATGAATTTAAATTTAGACACCCTTGACAAAAATGAACTCGAAATGGATCATAGACGTAAATGTAAAACATGAAACTATATAACTCCTAGAAGATAACATAGAAGAAAACCAATATGATCTTGAGTATGGTAATGATATTTTAGATATAAAACCAAGGGCATGATCCATAAAAGAAACAATTGGTAAGCTGGGCTTTATAAAATTCAAAATTTCTGCTCTGTGAAAGACACCATCAAGAGAATGAGAAGATAAGCCACAAATTGGGAGAAAATATTTGCAAAAAACACATTTGATAAAGGACTGCTATCTGAAATATACAAAAATACCTTCAAATTCAACAATAAGAAAATGAACAATCTGATTAAAAATCAGCAAAAGAACTCAACAGACACCTCGCCAAAGAATATTTACAGATTGTTTTTAAAAATATTTATTTATTTATTTATTCAGTACCGTTAGGAGTGCAAGAGATTTTGGGTTATATGCATGAATGGTATAGTGGTGAAGTCTGGGCTTTCAGTGTACCTGTCAACTGAATAGTGTATATTGTACCTAATAGATAATTTTTCATCCCTTACCCCACTCCCACTCTCCCCCTTCTGAGTCTCCAGTGTCCATTATGCCACTCTATATGTTACTGTGTACCCACAGCTTAGCTCCCACTTATAAGTGAGAACATGTGGTATTTGGTTTTCTATTCCTGCACTTAAGCATAGGAAAAGATGTTCAACATTATATACCATTAGAGAAATGCAAATTACAGCAAGATACCACTACAGACAGCTTAGAGTGGCCAAAATCAAATACTGGTGAGGATGTGAAGCAATAAAAACTTTCATTCATTGATGATGGGAATACAAAATGGTACAGCTATTTTGGAAGACAGATTTGCAGTTTTTTACAAAAGTAAACATATTCTTACCATATGATCCCAGCAATTGTGCTCCTTAGTCTTTACCCAGATTAGTTGAAAACTTATATCCAAACACAAACTTGCACAAATATCGCTATAGAATCTTTATTTAATTGTCAAAACTTGGAAGCAGCTAATATGTCCTTTAGTAGGTGAATGGATAAATAAACTGTGGTATATCCATACTGCAGAATATTATTCAGCACTAAAAAGAAATGAGCTACCAGGCCATGAAAGGACAAGAGGAACCTTAAGTACATATTACTATGTGAAAAGAACCAATCTGAGAATGATACATATTGTGTAATTCCAACTATATGACATTCTGAAAAAGGCAAAACTATGGAGAAAGTAAAAAGCTTAGTGATTGCTGGGGATAGAGGGGAGGGAGGAATAAATAGGTGGAGCACAAAGGATTTAGGGCAGTGAAACCCTTCTGTATGATACTATAATGGTGGATCATTTCATTATACGTTGTCAAAACCATATGCTATACAATGCCAAGGGAAACTCTCATGTAAACTATGGACAGAGTGATATTGATGTGTCAGTGTAGGTTCATTGACTGTAACAAATGTACCACTTTAGCGTGGAAGGTTGATAGTGGGGGTTTATATTAGGGTTTCTCTTGGTGTTGTATATAACATGGGTTTTGACAAATGTATAATGACATGATCCACCAATATTGGGTTTTGACAAATGTATAATGACATGATCCACCCTTATAGTATCATACAGAATCAAAACCACAATGTGATACCACCTTACTCCTGCAAATATGACCATAATCAAAACATTTAAAAAAATAATGTTGATGTGGATGTGGTGAAAAGGGTACACTTCTACACTGCTGGTGGGAATGTAAATACAACCACTGTGGAAAACAGTGTGGAGATTTCCTTAAAGAACTGAAAGTAGATCTACCATTTGATCCAGCAATCCCACTACTGGGTATCTATCCAGAGGAAAAGACATCATTATACAAAAAAGACACTTACACACACATGTTTATAGCAGAACAACTTGCAATTGCAAAAATATGGAACAAGCCCAAATGCCCATCAATCAGCAAGTGGATAAAGAAAATGTCGTGTGTATATGTATGTGTATATATATATATATATATATTCATATATATATTTGTATATATATTCATATATATGAATAGTCTATACATACTATATATAGTATATATAGTATATATACTATAGTATATAATAATGTGTATATATATGGTATATATACATATATATGAATAGTGTATATATATACTATATATAGTATATATAGTATATATACTATAGTATATAATAGTGTGTATATATAGTATATATACTATATATATACTATAGTGTATATATATACTATAGTATATAATAGTTTTATATATATATATATACACACACACACACTATTCAGCCATAAAAAGGAATGAAATAATGGCATTTGCAGCAACCTGGATGGATTTGGAGACCATTATTCTAAGTGAAGTAACTCAGGGATGAAAAACCAAATGTTGTATGGTCTCACTTATAAGTGGGAGCTAAGCTATGAGAACACAAAGGCATAAGAATGATATAATGGACTTTGAGAACTCGGAGGGACAAGTGGGAGGGGTGAGGAATAAAAGACTGCACATTGGGTACAGTGTACACTGCTTGGGTGATGGGTGCACCAGAAACTCAGAAATGACCACTAAAGAGCTTATCCATGTAACCAAACACCACCTGTTCCCCCAAAATCTACTGAAATAAACAAATAAACAAACAAATTCAAAAACCCAGGGAAACACACCCCCCTGGAGCTGCAAAAAAAAACAAACAAACCCACAATGAGATATCACATACTATTAGCATGCTAAAAAATAAATATAAATACATGAAAAATAACAACAATACCAAGTGCTGACAAGGATACAGAGCAACTAGAACCCTCACACATTGATGGTGGAGAAGAAAATGGTACAGCCACTCTGGAAAACAGTGTGGCATTTTCTCATAAAGTTAATCATATACTTACCATATGACCCAGCAATCCCACTCAAAGTGTCTACCCAACAGAAGTGAGCACTTATGTTCATACGAAAACCTATACATGAATGTTTCTAATACCTTTATTCATAATTGCCAAAAACTGAAAACAACCCAAATGTTCTTCAACTAGTGAATGGATGAACAAACCATCATACCTTCACACCATGGAATACTACTCAGCCAATAAAAAGGAACTATTGATATATGCAATAACATGGATGAATGGCAAATGTATTATAATACATGAAAGGAGCCAGACTCAAAAGACTACATAATTCCACTTACATGACACTCTTCTGGAAAAGACAAAACAATAGAGACAGAAAACAGAGCAGTGGTTGTCATGGGTTAAGGTAGGGTGAGTTAATGAAAGGAGCAAACAAGAGAATTGGGGTAGAGAGCAGGAATGGAACTGCTCTGTGTCTTGATTGTGGTGGTTATACAACTGTATGCATTGTCAAAATTCATGGAACTGTTCACCAAAAACTATGTTGCATTTACTTGTATATGAATTTTAAAAGAAATTTTCAAAAGTTTTTTAAAAAGGAAAGAAGAGAAAAGCTTCATTTTAAACTTGATTAGCTGGTCAGAAATTATTAACTGGTCTTCATTTTTTAAAATTGCCTATTTTCTATTTCCTCTGCTAAAATTAAGCTCCATAAGAACAGAAGCTTTGTATGGTTTGTCTGCTGATGTATCTCCAGCATCTAAAACAGTGGTGACAAGCACAGCAATGAACTCACTGAATGTTTACTTAGTGCATTTCATATATTTTATCTTATTAGATGCTTAAAACAACTCATTGAAGTAGATACTGTCAGTATCCCCGTTTCACAGATTAGGAGACTGAGACCCAGCAAGGTTGGGTAACTTGTCCCAAACCATACATTATTAAGAGGTGGAGCCATGATTTGAGCCCAGTCAATTTGATTGGACCCATACCTTTAACTACTAGTCTAGACACTTGGCTAAAGGGCACAGGAGCAAGAAAAAACATACCTGGATAAAACGAAGAGAACAAAGAGAATCCGGAACTTCTGGCTAGATGCAGAAATCTGACATAGATTTGGGTTGTTTCCCTCAGGCAAGGAGAGCTTTTTCTCTGTTTTTATGTATTGTGTGTATGTGGGTTAGTTGTATTAGGTATGTGAGAACTGGCAGAGAGTGCAATGGACTTCTACGGTTTTTATCTGCCCAGTAAATCCTCTTCCCTTCTTTTGGCAATAGACATGTCCACTTCCTTGCTTTGAGCATTGTTTTCCCCTGTAAGGTCATGCTGTTTCTCCTGCTTATGTGGGCCTGTCCATTAGAACATTTCCCTGGGATTCTTATATACTAGAGTAGGAAAGAGAAGCCCATCCTTTCTTCTTCTGCATAAGTGTATTTGGATTGGCACTTTAACTTAGAATTCTATGAAGCAGTAGGGAATTATTCAAGATTGACTGAGCCCATATTATGGAATGAAATTAGACACAGTTCACAATAGAATTAAGTTAAGCAAAACTCATACGCATTAAACTACAATAATTATGCTGGCTTTAATTTCCAATTATCTCCTAATTAAAAAGCATTAGGAAAAACATTTAGACATACATTTGGACAAATGTGATTGTTCTTCTGGTCCAAGAGAAATCCCTTTCTTGTGCTAAATTCCACTGGTCTGTGAGGTCTTCAGCATTCTTGTCTTAGGAGTCTCTGCTGGGATTAGTTATTTCCTTTCATCAGAGCACTTAATATTTATAGCAGGCTGAAATATGACTCTCCAAAGATATTAGGCCCTAATTTTTGGAACCTGTAAATGTCACTTTATTTGGGAAAAAAAGTCTCTGCAGATGTAATAAAGAATCTTGAGATGTGGAGGTTATCCTGGATTATCTCAGTGGGACCTAGAGTATCATCATATGTATCCTTCTAAGAGAGCTTTTACACATACAGAGAAGAAGGCAATATGAAACAGAGCAGAGAGATTTCAAGATGGGCCTTGAGGACTGGAGTGATGCAGCCACAAGTCAAGGAATGTGGGCAGCCACAAGAAGCTGAAAGAGGCAAGGAATGGATTCTCTCTACAATCTCTGGAGGACATGCAGCCATTCCAATCCTTGTTTTTCATCTAATAATACTGATTTCAGACTTTTGGCCTCCAAAACTGTAGGGAATAAATTTCTGTGTTTTTAATTTTTTTTTTTTTTTGTAGAGATGGAGGTCTCACTATGTTGCCCAGGCTGGTCTCAAACTTGTGGCCTCGAGTAATCCTCCTTTCTTGGCCTCCCAAGACACTGGAATTACAAGGCATGAGCCACCATGTCTAGCCTAAATTTCTGTTATTTAAGCCACCAAAATTTGTGGTAATTTGGTATTTGTTTCAGGTAATAGTGCTGTATTAGCTGTATTAGCACTATTACCTGAAACAAATACCAAATTCCTATTCCTATTTATCCTATTTATCCCAAATTCCTCTGGATACAAAATTTTTATCAATAGCATTGCAATTTTCTCTAAAAAGATTTTGCAAAATGCTAACTGCCTGCTCTATTTATTGACTCACATGGCAGTGCAAGTTTGTACTTCTCTCTCACCCTTTCTTTCCCTCTTTCCCTCTCTCTTACCAGCATACTCTTTGTTCTGGCTTTGTGATGCTTTATTTTGGTCTGTTTCTGTGTTTTCTGTCCTTCTGAGACAAATTAGGAGTCTTATTCTTGTTTATCTTGTAAAAAAGATAACATTATCATTGGAGGTCAAACGGATATGGATTTCCTAATGAGAAGAAGTGAGAATGTCCCCCATGGTTGCAAAGGCCTGATCGTTACTGTTTCATCATTTTATGTTTAATACCATAAAAGGAACACTTTCTTCCTGAGATGTCTTAAGATTTTTTTCTATACTTGGAAATAAATGTGGGTATCTAGGATGAAAAGGCCTAGGATAAAATCCCAGTTCTCACACTTCTTAATTGTGTGACCTCTTGTAAATTGCTTTGCTTTTACCTAAAGCAATGGAATTTCTCATCTATAAAATAGGGATAGCAGTAAGGTTGCTGTAAGGAGTAGAGAAGTTAATGTATTCAGATCACTTAGAACAGTACCCGGCCCATAGAAAGTGCTTGACAAATGCTGCTGTTATCATCATCATCATCAACATCATCATTGTCATTGTCTAGCATGAGGGCTGTACTATCTTATGTGTGTCTGCATCTGAGCAGGGACAGTTGACTTACCATCTCTTTAAACTGGCTCTCCTACTGTAAGTGGTAGGCCCAAGGAAGGACATGCCTTTCTTTTCACATCTGACCAGGAGGGATTGATAAAAGGCTTTCTGTCTGAGGTGTGTCTCATTTTTACTAGCCATTATTGTCTGTTAGAAACAATAATTTGGTTGAATTACTTAAAATAATATTTGAATTTCTCAATTTCATTTTGTAGTATAGACATTCACACAAAATTTTCACAAACCAGATTTGAAATCAAGGGATTATAATTTTGTTATATCCATTCATTCAACATGTATTTACTGAACTCCTATGGAGTGCCCAGTCCTGTGCTAAGTCCTGGGGGCATAGCAGTGAACAGAATGCTAAATCATGCAGGAAATCAAAGTCCTGGGAAGAAGTTTGGATTTTATCCTAAATGCAGTGGGAAACCTTGGAAAGGACTTAGGCCATGGAGTTTTAAGAGTGTAACTTTATTTTTGCTTTTAAGGATATTTTTAAAAATTCATTGTGGTAAAAACACTTCAAATGAGATCTACCCTCTGAACAAATCTGTAAGTGTAGAACACATTATTGTTACTTAGAGGTACAATGTTGTACAACAGAATGTATTTATCTAGCTGGACAGAAACTTTAGGTTGTTAGATTAGTAACTCCCCATTTCTCCATCCCCACAACCTCTGCAAACCACTGTTTCACTCTCTGATTCTACGAATTGACTATTTTTGATGCCTTATATAAGAGGACTGCAGTATTTCTTTTTCTATGACTTGATTATTTCACTTTAGCATAATTTCCTCAAGGTTCATCCAGCTTGCCACACATTGTAGAACTTCCCTCTTTTTCTTTCTTTTTTTATTTTATTTTTTAATTTTTTGAGACAGAGTCTTGCTCTGTTGCTAGGCTGGAGTACAGTGGCATGATCTCGGCTCACTGCAACCTCCGCCTCCCGGGTTCCAGTGATTCTCCTGCCTCAGCCTCCCAAGTAGCTGGGATTTACAGGCACCTGCTACCACACCTGGCTAATTTTTGTATTTTCAGTAGAGGCGAGGTTTCACTGTGTTGGCCAGGATAGTCTCGATCTCTTGACCTCATGATCCGCCCACCTCAGCTTCCCAAAGTGTTGGGATTACAGGCGTGAGCCCTGCACCTGGCCGAACTTCCCTTTTTTTCTTAAAGCTGAATAGTATTCCATTGTAAATATATTCCACATTTTCTTTATCTACTCATCTGTCCATGGAAATTTAGTTTTTTTCCACACCTTCGCTATTGTGAATAATGCTGCAATGAATATAGGGATGCTATCCTTATTTCAATTATGTGAATACATTCCCAGAAGTGAGATTGGATCATATAGTAGTTTTGTTTGTTTGTTTGTTTGTTTGTTTTGAGACAGAGTCTCGCTCTGTCACCCAGGCTGGCATGCAGTGGCGCAATCTTGGCTCACTGCAACCTCCACCTCCTGGACTCAAGCAATTCTCCTGCCTCAGCTTCCCAAGTAGCTGGGATTACAGGCGTGTGCCACCACACCCAGCTAATTCTTGTATTTCTAGTGGAGACAGGGTTTTGCCATGTTGGCCAGGCTGGTCTCGAACTCCTGGCCTCAAGTGATCTTCCCGCCTTGGCCTCCCAAAGTGCTGGGATTACAGGCATGAGCCACCGCACCCAGCCAGTAGTTCTAATTTTTAATTTTTTGAAGCACCTCTATACTATTTTCCATAGAGGCATCATCATTTTGCATTCACACCAACAGTGTTCAAGGGTTCCAATTTCTATGCATCCTTTCCAACACTTGTATTTTGCTTTATGATAGTAGCCATCCTGACAAGTATGATGTGATATCTCATTGTGGTTTTCACTTGTATATTTCTTTTTTTTTTATTATACTTTAAGTTTTAGGGTACATGTGCACAACGTGCAGGTTAGTTACATATGTATACATGTGCCATGTTGGTGTGCTGCACCCAGTAACTCATCATTTAACATTAGGTATATCTCCAAATGCTATCCCTCCCCCCTCCCCCCACCCCACAACAGGCCCCGATGTGTGATGTTCCCCTTTCTGTGTCCATGTGTTCTCACTGTTCAATTCCCACCTATGAGTGAGAACATGCGGTGTTTGGTTTTTTGTTCTTGCGATAGTTTGCTGAGAATGATGGTTTCCAGCTTCATCCATGTCCCTACAAAGGACATGAACTCATCCTTTTTTATGGCTGCATAGTATTCCATGGTGTATATGTGCCACATTTTCTTAATCCAGTCTATCATTGTTGGACATTTGGGTTGGTTCCAAGTCTTTGCTATTGTGAATAGTGCCACAATAAACATACGTGTGCATGTGTCTTTATAGCAACATAATTTATAATCCTTTGGGTATATACCCAGTAATGGGATGGCTGGGTCAAATGGTATTTCTAGTTTTAGATCACTGAGGAATAGCCACACTGACTTCCACAATGGTTGAACTAGTTTACAGTCCCACCAATGGTGTAAAAGTGTTCCTATTTCTCCACATCCTCTCCAGCACCTGTTGTTTCCTGACTTTTTAATGATCGCCATTCTAACTGGTGTGAGATGGTATCTTATTGTGGTTTTGATTTGCATTTCTCTAATGGCCAGTGATGATGAGCATTTTTTTCATGTGTCTTTTGGCTGCATACATGTCTTCTTTTGAGAAGTGTCTGTTCATATCCTTCACCCGCTTTTGATGGGGTTGTTTGTTTTTTTCTTGTAAATTTGTTGGAGTTCATTGTAGATTCTGGATATTAGCCCTTTGTCAGATGAGTAGATTGCAAAAATTTTTTCCCATTCTGTAGGTTGCCTGTTCACTCTGATGGTAGTTTCTTTTGCTATGCAGAAGCTCTTTAGTTAAATTGGATCCCATTTGTAAATTTTGGCTTTTGTTGCCATTGCTTTTGGTGTTTTAGACATGAAGTACTTGCCCATGCCTATGTCCTGAATGGTATTGCCTAGGTTTTTTTCTAGGGTTTTTATGGTTTTAGGTCTAACATTTAAGTCTTTAATCCATCTCGAATTAATTTTTGTATAAGGTGTAAGGAAGGGATCCAGTTTCAGCTTTCTACATATGGCTAGCCAGTTTTCCCAGCACCATTTATTAAATAGGGAATCTTTTCCCCATTTCTTGTTTTTGTGAGGATTGTCAAAGCTCAGATGGTTGTAGATAAGAGCTATCTATGACAAACCCACAGCCAATATCATACTGAATGGGCAAAAACTGGAAGCATTCCCTTTGAAAACGGGCACAAGACAAGGATGCCCTCTATCACCACTCCTATTCAACATAGTGTTGAAAGTTCTGGCCAGGGCAATCAGGCAGGAGAAGGAAATAAAGAGTATTCAATTAGGAAAAGAGGAAGTCAAATTGTCCCTGTTTGCAGATGACATGACTGTATATCTAGAAAACCCCATCGTCTCAGCCCAAAATCTCCTTAAGCTGATAGGCAACTTCAGCAAAGTTTCAGGATACAAAATCAATGTGCAAAAATCACAAGCATTCTTATACACCAATAACAGACAAACAGAGAGTCAAATCATGAGTGAACTCCCATTTACAATTGCTTCAAAGAGAATAAAATACCTAGGAATCCAACTTACAAGGGACGTGAAGGGCCTCTTCAAGAACTACAAACCACTGCTCAATAAAATAAAAGAGGATACAAACAAATGGAAGAACATTCCATGCTCATGGGTAGGAAGAATCAATATCATGAAAATGGCCATACTGCCCAAGGTAATTAATAGATTCAATGCCATCCTCATCAAGCTACTAATGGCTTTCTTCACAGAATTGGAAAAAACTACTTTAAAGTTAATATGGAACCAAAAAAAGAGCCTGCATTGCCAAGTCAATCCTAAACCAAAAGAACAAAGCTGGAGGCATCACACTACCTGACTTCAAACTGTACGGCAAGGCTACAGTAACCAAAACAGCATGGTACTAGTACCAAAACAGAGATATAGACCAATGGAACAGAACAGAGCCCTCAGAAATAATGTCACTTGTATATTTCTATGATTAGTGACTTACAGTATTTTCTCATAAACCTGTTGGCCATTTGTATGTCCTCTTCAAAGAAATGTCTGTTCAAGCCATTAGCTAATTTTTAATCAGGTTGTTTACTTATTTATTTTTTACTACTGAGTTGTAGGAGTTTCTTACACATTTTGGAGATTAACTCTGTATTACATATTTACTTTGCAAATATTTTGTCACATTCTGTAGGTTGTCTTTTCACTCTATTGATTGCTCTAATTGCTGTGTAAAAGTTTTTTAGTTTGATATAGTTTCACATGTCTATTTTTATTTTTGTATCTGTGTTTTGGTGCCATCTATGAATTCATTACCAAGACCAATGTCATGAAACTTTTTCCCCATGTTTTCTTCTGGGAGTTTTAGGTCTCTATTTTTTTATTTATTTATTTTTCATTATACTTTAAGTTTTAGGGTACATGTGCACAAAGTCCAGGTTTGTTACATATGTATACATGTGCCATGTTGGTGTGCTGCACCCATTAACTCATCATGTACATTAGGTATATCTCCTAATGCTATCCCTCCCCCCTCCCCCCACCCCACAGCAGGCCCTGGTGTGTGATGTTCCCCACCCTGTGTCCAAGTGTTCTCACTGTTCAATTCCCACCTATGAGTGAGAACATGCGGTGTTTGGTTTTTTGTCCTTGCGATAGGTTGCTGAGAATGATGGTCTTACATTTAAATCTTTAATTCATTTTAATTTTATTTTTGTATATAGTGTAATATGAGTCCAATTTCATTCTCTGGTATGTGGATATCCAGTTTTTCCAACACTGTTTATTGACAAGACTGCCCTTCCCCATTGTATAGCTTGGCACCCTTGTCAACAGATGATCGGTTGACCATAAATGAGAGGATTTATATCTGGGCTTTCTATTTTGTTCCATTGCTCTACATACCTGTCCTTAGGCCAGTACCATGTTGGTTTCCCCCGTAGCTTTATTAAGGTATAATTAATAAATTATATATATTTTGATGTTTTAATATATATCTACACACTGTGAAAGAATTACCACAATCAAGCTAATTGATATGTCCATCACTTCACATAGTTACCTTTGTTCTTCTGTGGTAGGAACATTTAAGACCTACTCTTTTAGCAAATTTCAACTATACAATACTGTATTATTAACTATAGTCACTATGTTGTACATTAGATCTCCAGAACTTATTCATCCTGCATAACTAAAACTTAGTACCCTTTGACCAACATCTCTTCATTTTTCCTACCTGTCCCATCCCCAACCACTCTACTACTTCTACAGTCTGCATTTATGAGTTCAACTTTTCTAGATTCTACAAATAAGTGAGGTCATGAGGTATTTGTCTTTCTGTGCATGGATTATTTCACTTAACATAATATCCTACAAGCTCATCCATGTTGTCACAAATGACAGCAGGATTTTCTTTTTTCAAAGTTGAATAATATTCCATTGTATAGTGTATATAAAGTGATATCACTGTGTGTATACACAGACACACATACGCACACACATAGATCATCCCTGACTTACAATGGTTCCACTTAATGATTTTTCAACTTTATGATGGTATGAAAATAAGATGTATTCAGTTCTCTCCTTAACTTATAATGGGGTTACATCTGGGTAAATCTCTCGTAAGTTGAAAATACTATAAGTTAAAAATACACTGTCAACTTATGGTATTTTCACTGTAACATGGGCTTACTGGGATATAATCCCATCATAAGTTGAGGAATGTGTTAGGCCATTCTTGTGTTGCTATAAAGGAATACTTGAGACTGGGTAATTTATAGAGAAAAGAGGCTTAACTGACTCCTGGTTCTGCAGGCTGTACAGGAAGCATGGCACTGGCATCTGCCTGGCTTCTGGGGAGGGCTCGGGGAGCTTTTACTCATGGCAGCAGGTGAAGCAGGAACAGGCATGTCACATGGCAGGAGCTGGAGCAAGAGAGAGAAGCGGGTAAACAGCCAGATCTTATAAGAACTCGCTAGCATGAGGACAGCACCAAGCCGTCAGAGATTTGCCCCCGTGGCCCAAACACCTCTCACCAGGCCCCATCTTCAACATTTGGGGATTACATTTCAACATGAGATTTGGATGGGATAAACATCCAAACCATATCAAGGAACGTCTCTCTCATACTCTCGCCTTTCTCTTTCTCTCTCTGTTTCTCTCTCTCTCTCTCTTTCACTCTCTCTCTCTCTTTCTCTCTCATCTTATATATAGAAAAATTATGTCATCTGCAAACAGAGACAACTTTCCTTTTCTATTTGGGTGCTTTTTATTTCTTTCTCTTGTCACATTGCTCTGACTAGATTTCTAATATATGTTGAATTGAAGCAGCAAAAGTGGGCATCCTTGCCTTGTTTCTGAACTTAGAGGAAAAGCTTTCAGTTTTTGTTTGTTTGTTTGTTTGTTTTTACTTTTGAGTGTAATGTTAGCTGTGGGCTTTTCATGCATGGCCTTTATAATGTTGAGCTAATTTCCTTCTATACCTAGTTGGTTGAGAGTTTTTATCATGAAAGGATATTAAATTTTGTCAAACACTTTCTGCATGTACTGAGACAATCATGTGATTTTTATTCTTCATTCTGCTAATGTGGTATCACATTAATTGATTTTCATATGGTGAACTACATTGCATCCAAGTGATTGATCCTATTTGGTCATGGTGCCTGATTCTTTTAATATGCTGTTGAATTCATTTTGCTAGTATTTTGTTGACATTTTTGCATTTATGTTTATCAGGGATATTGGCCTGTAGTTTTCTAGTAAAGTCTTTGTCTGTCTTTGGTATGAAGGCAATGCTTTTCTTAAAAATTCAGTTCGGAAGTGTTCCCTCCTCTTTAATTTTTGACAGACTTTGAGAAGGATTGGTGTTAATGCTTGTTTAAATGTTTGGTGAAGCCATCTGATATTGGGCTTTTCTTTTTTGAGAGGCTTTTTTTTTTTTTTTTTTTTTTTGAGACGGAGTCTCGCTCTGTCGCCCAGGCTGGACTGCAGTGGCGCGATCTCGGCTCACTGCAAGCTCCGCCTCCCGGGTTCACGCCATTCTCCTGCCTCAGCCTCCCGAGTAGCTGGGACTACAGGCGCCCGCTACCACGCCCGGCTAATTTTTTGTATTTTTAGTAGAGACGGGGTTTCACCGTGTTAGCCAGGATGGTCTCGATCTCCTGACCTCGTGATCCGCCCGCCTCGGCCTCCCAAAGTGCTGGGATTACAGGCGTGAGCCACCGCGCCTGGCCTTTGAGAGGCTTTTAATTACAGATTCAACCTTCATACCAAAGTCATAATGCTCAGATTTTATATATCTTCATAATTTAGTCTTGGTAGCTTGTATGCTTCTCTAATTTATTCATTTCTTCTAGATTATCCAATTTGTTGGTGTACAAGTATTTGTAGTAGTTTTTTTATAATCCTTTGTATTTCTGTGGCATCAGTTTTAAGTCTTTTCTTTCATTTTTTGATTTTATGTATTTGAGTGTTTCCCCTTTTTTCTTAGTTAATATAGCTAAGAGTTTATCGATTTTGTTTATCTTTAAAAAGAACAAATTTGGCCAGGCGCAGTGGCTCATGCCTGTAATCCCAGCACTTCGGGAGGCTGAGGCGGGAGGATCACCTAGCCAATAGGGTGAAACCCTGTCTCTAATAAAAATACAAAAAAAAAAAAAAAAAAAAAAACGCCAAAAATTAGCTGGGCGTAGTGGCGGGTGCCTGTAATTCCAGCTACTTGGGAGGCTGAGGCAGGAGAATCACTTGAACCCAGGAGGTGGAGGTTGCCTTGAGCCAAGATCACGCCATTGCACTCCAGCCTGGGCGGCAGAGCGAGACTCCATCTCAAAAACAAAGAAACAAGCAAACAAAACAAATTTTACTCTGTTTATTTTTTTCTGTATTTTCTATTTCATTTATTTCTTCTCTAATCTTTATTTCCTTCTTTCTGTGAACTTTGGGCTTAGTTTGTTTTCCTTTTCCAGTACCTTGATGTGTAAAGTTAGATCGTTTATTTGAGATCTTTCTTCGTTTTTAGTGTAAACATTTATTGCTATGAACTTCCCTGTTAGTGTTGCTTTTTCTGCATCTCATAAGTTTTGATAGGTTGTATTTTTATTTTCATTTGTCTTGAGGTATTTTCCAATTTCTTTTCTGATTTCTATTTTGACCACTGATTGCTCAAGAATGTGTTGTTTAATTTCCTCATATTCGTAAATTTTCTAATTTTCAGTTTGCTGTTGATTTCTAGTTTTATTTCACTGTGGTAAGAAAAGACACTTGATATGATTCAGGTTCAACCTTCTTATATTTGTGAAGAGTTGTTTTGTCTCCAGGATGATCCATCCTGGAGAAAGATCTATGTGCAGTTGAGAAGAATGTGTATTCTGCTGCTATTAGGTAGAATGTGCAGTGTAGTTATGTAAAATCTGTTTGGTCTGTATTGTTATTCAAGTCTTCTTTCGCCTTATTAATCTTCTGTCCAGATGTTCTGTTCATTATTGAAAGTGGGGTATTGAAGTCTCCTACTGTTATTGTGTTGTTGTCTACTTCTTCCTTCAGTTCTGTCAGTGTTTGCTTTGCATATTTTGGTGCTGTGATGTTGGGTTCATATATATTTATAATTGTTATATCTTTGTGTATTCACCCTTTTGTCATTGTGAAATATTCTTCTTTGTCTCTTGTGGCAGTTTTGACTTAACATTTATTTTGTCTGATGTAAGTATAACCACTCTGTTCTATTTGGTTACCATTTGCATGGAATTTTTTTTCCCCATTCCTCCAATTTCAGGCCACATATGTCCTTGAATCTAAAGTGAGATTTTGGTAGAGACCATATAGTTGGGTCTTGTTTTTTATCCACTCAACCATTCTATATCTTTTGGTTGGAATGCTTATTCCATTTACATTTATAGTAGTTATTCATTGGAAAGGCATTACTATTGGCATTTAGTTAGTTGATTTCTGTTCATGTTTTAGATCTTTTTTGTTTGTTTTTACTCTCTTGCTGTCTTCCTTTGTGTTTTAGTGATTTTTTTTGTATTAATATGCTTTGATTCCTTTCTCTTTTTTGTAACTTCTATACGTTTTGCAGTTACCTTGGAGCTTATATATCTTATAGTAATAACAATCTATTTTAAGCTGATAACAAGTTAAATTACATATATAAATGCTACACTTTAACTCTTCCCCCCACACTTTATGTTATTGTTGTCACAATTTACATCTATTTATATTGTATATATTTTAATATATTTTTATAGTTATTTTAAGTATTTTTGTCTTTTAACTTTTATACTAGAATTAAAATGCATTGACCTATCACCATTACAGTAATATAGTATTCTGTATCTATCTGTATATTTACCTTTACCAAGTTTTATACTTTCTTGTGCTATCATGTTGCTGTTTAGTGGCCTTTTGTTTGAACTTGAGGAACTTCCTTTAACATTTCTTGTAATGCAGATCAAGTGGTGGTATACACCCCCAGCTTTTGTTTGCCTGGGAAAGTCTTTATCTCTCTTTATTTCTGAAGAAGAGTTTTGCCAGGTATAGTATTCTTGGTTGGCAGTTCTTTGCTTTCAGTGCTTTGAGTGTGTCATTCCTCTCCCTTCTTGGCTGCAAGGTTCCTGCTGAAAAAATATACTAATAGTCTTATAAGGGTTCTTTTGTATGTAACTAGTTACTTTTCTCTTGATGCTTTCAAAATATTTTCTTTGTCTTTGACTTTTGATAATTTTGATAATTTGATTATAATGTGTCTACCTTTGAATGTCTTGAGTTCATCTTATTTGCTGTTCTTGGGTTTTTTTTAGATCTGGATTTCTATTTCCATCCCCAGACTTGGAAGTTTCTAGCCATTTTTTCTTCAAATAATGTTTCTGGACCTTTCTCTTTCTTTTCCTTCTGATACTCTCATAATGCAAATATTGGCATGCTTGGCGGTGTCACATAATTCCCTTAAATTTTCTTCCCTCTTTGTCCCAATCTATTTGGCCTTCCATAATAAAAATGCCATAGATTGTGTTTATTAAACAACAGACATTTATTTCTCACAGTTATGGAGGCTAAGAAATCCAAGATAAAAGCACTAGGAAGTTTGATGTTTGGCTGGGACCTGCTTCTTGGTTCATAGGTGGCCTTCTTCTTGTCATGTCTTCATGTGGTAGAAGGAGCACAAAAGAGATCCTGGTATCCCTTTTATAAGGGTATTAATCTCATTCATGAGGACTTTACCCTCATGACCTAATTACCTTCCAAAATCCCAACTCCTAATACTATCACATTGCAGATTAGAATTTCAAGTTATAAATTTTGGAACATTCAGTCCATTGCACTCTTTTTCATTAATTTTTCTTTTTGCTCCTCTCACTAAATTATTTCCAGAGACTTGGCTTTAATTTTGTTGATTCTTCCTTCTTCATGATTTAGTTTGCTATTGAGCTTCTCTAGGGAATTTTTCAGTTCAGTTATTGTGTTCCTTAGCTCTATGATTTCTGTTTGGTACTTTTTAATATTTCCTATCTCTTTGTTGAAATTTTCACTTTGTTCATGCATGGTTCTCTTGATATCAAGGAGCATTTTTATGAGAGTTATTTTTAAGTTTGTTACAGAAATCATATAACTGTTTCATTTGAGTTGGTTTCTGAAGATTTATTTTGTTTCCTTGTTTGGAACATCTTTGCCTGATTCTTTATTTTTCTTGACTCTCTGGCTTGATGCCTGCCCATTAGATAAGGCAGGTGCTTCTCCCAATCTTTATGGACTGGGCTTGTACAGGAAAAGACCACCATCAATCATCCTGGTCAGAGATTCTCATGGCCTCTACTAGTGCTTTCCCTGCCCAGAGAGAAGTAGACAGCTGTGGGTTTTGTTCACTCACTCTGTGCTGAGCTGGATGCAGGGAGTGATGGTGTCTACCAGCCCTATCTGCCATCTTCAGTATCCTCTGGGCAGCTACACTGTGCTGAATCCATCAGAGCTTTAAGGTTGGAGAGACAAATGGTAGTTCTTTAACAAGCCCCAGAGAAACTGGAGCACTGGACTCATGGATTAATACTTTCCCTTCCCAGGAGAAAGCTGAGAGCTGAGATTTTAATCTGCTCACTCAGTGCTGAGTTGATGGGGAGATCAATGGTATCCATCAGCCCAAGCTGCCATCTTCATTCCCTCCCAGGCCACAAGACTATGTCAGACTTGTCAGAACTCTAAGACTGGCAACATAGTAGTTGGTCATCTAGGGAGTCCCCTGGAAAAGTTGGAGCATCACAGGAAAAGCAAACCAACCTTTGTTCTCCCCTAGGTAAACTGGGGAGCCAGGGGAACCCTTCTTGATTATATGGCACTGCAATGGGTGCAGGATCTCCAGCAAGAGGATGTTCCAAATCTACCTGCTGGCATTGCTGAGTCTAGTTTTGCATTCTTCCAGGGTACAGAGCCTTTCAATTAGTTTCTAATTTCTGAAAAATGGAATTTGTGAATTGTTGCTGAATCGGCATGCTTATGGGGAATAGAAGAGTCAAGGGTCCTACTCCACTATCTTGTTGATGTCACTCTTGAAAGGATTACTCTCATGGCATTAAGAAGACTGGAAACAAAGGAGAACATTGCTAGAGGAAGAAGGGTAATGAGATAAGTCAGTTATTAGCTATTGCATCAGTTCCGAGATAGATAATAATGTATGGACAAGGGTCCCAGAAGCATACAAGAGAAGTAGACAGATTATGTATTTGGGAGGTAAAATCAACAGGGCTATTGATTAATTGGATCTAAAGTCTGAGGGTAAGGGAGGGATCAATAATTATGTCAGTATTTTAAAGTAATAATAAAACAGTTGTTGTAACTCATAACATCAGTTGTGATTCTTGATAATAATTTTTACCTATGCCCTATGCACGTAGGTCATATGCAGCTATAATATATAGCTATCTGTGTTTCCAAATCAGTTTGATTTGGCTCTAACATCAAAGTTGTTTCATTGCTTAAGTAACTCTGCCTTGATTAGTACCACTAATAGCTATGTGTAAATAAAAGTGTTTTAAATTTTGATTAGGACAGTTAAACTTTGCTAATTCAGACTAATTGTATAATTGACTTAAAAGGTTTGAGTTATGTAACAATTTCAATAAAATAAGTTTTATTACTTTGAAGTTCATAGAGCATATCAGACTAGATTAAGAAATACTGTCAAGTAGAAACCCCATAGGATTTACTTTAATGGTTGATTAAATGGTTTTAATTAACATGGCAAGTGTTTGTAATTTCTGTTTCTAAAATGGTTAAAATTTTTATTATCTCATAGATTAAACACATCCATATCAGTTTTATTTACATTATTTCCTTGGTAAGACCCTTTTAAAACTAGATAAAACAAATGTTATCTCACGTTCAAGTTACTTCTATTTGTTATTAATGGAGTACCAATAGCAAAGCTTTACATTTTTATAACATCTCAGTCAATATTTAAATGTGTTCAAGGTATGCAACATGAAATAAATTTACTTATGAACTGAAGCATGAACAGACTGCAAAGCATCTGTAATCTTGCTTATTGCTCTGTGTTATTATCCTGAGTAAGCATTTGTGATTTAACATCCATCCATGACACTCTGGCAATCTTACTTGTTATCTCGTAAGCAGGCCCTTCACAGTTTTTGACAGACATCTAGATAAACTATGAAACAATATTTGTGAATCTGACCTTAGGAAAATGAAGCTACTTCTCTTCTTCAATGATGGAACTCTGCAGCCTTTGTGTTCTCCCATCTGAAACAAAATATCTATGGACCTAGGATTTCAAAACCAAGGGTGTATTCAGGGTTGACTTGGGGGTGGCCAGTCCCACAAAGCTTTTCTCTTTTTCACCAGAAAAGACTCTTAACTTCCTCTCAGGCTAAAGCAGGTTTAGATTTGAAGGTCATAAAGGCTTAGCTGATAGTTTATTATTATTATTTCTACCTTTATACAGCTTCTATTCTGGTAAAGGAGACAGATGCCGAATAATAAACATAATATACAAGTAAAGTATATATAATAGTTTAATAAATTTTATAGAGAAAAGCAATGAAGAAAGATACTCCTTTGTAGGGAGTGGGGAGTGGGATATTCCATTTTTATTTCCAAATTAAAATAAGTAATTAGATTTTCAATGTTATTTTGTCATATTAAAAATTGCAATCAACTGCACAGCTACAATCATAACTACTGTTCCTGAGTGTCTACAGTATGGCAGATGTGGGCTAGATATTATATTTATTTATCATACTAATACAAATATAGCACACTTACTATGCTACAAATAATACGTTAAGCACTTTATGCAATGTTACCTCGCCTATCTTACCACACAGAAAGTGAAATAGAATATCCCTATTTTTCAGAGGAAAAAGTTAAGACTCTGTGAGGTTAGGAAAGTTGTCCAAGGTGACACAGTCCTTAGGGACAAAATAGGAAATCATAATTGAAGTCAGTCTGGCTTTGAAGCTCACAGCTGTTTCCTAGAACCTGGATCACTGTGAAAAGTGTGATTCTATCCTTTGTTTCTCCTGCCTCAACACCAGGAGCTATTTGTCTTTTTCTGAACGTATTTTATTAATGCTATCATTTATTCTTTTTTTTTTTTTTTTTGAGACAGAGTTTCACTCTTGTAGCCCAGGCTGGAGTGCAATGGCACAATCTTGGCTCACTGCAACCTCTGCCTCCTGGGTTCAAGCGATTCTCCTGCCTCAGCCTCCTGAGTAGTTGGGATTACAGGCGCCCGCCATGACATCCGGCTAATTTTTTGTATTTTTTTAGTAGAGACGGGATTTCACCATGTTGGCCAGGTTGGTCTTGAATTTTTGACCTCAGGTGATCCACCCACCTCGGCCTCCCAAAGTGCTGGGATTACAGGTGTGAGCCACTGCGCCCAGCCTCATTTATTATTTCATTCAACAAAAATGCATTGTGCTGAGTTGATTTTCAAAGATGGAGAAGTTATAGGCCCTTCCATGAAGGATCCTGTGGTCTGATGGGGAAATAGACATACAAAAATTTACTTCTGTAAAATCCAATTCATTTTATAATAGAGGTATGAATGCCATGGCAAAGCTCTGAAGCCCTTCTGATGTAATCTCCGAATTTAGAGAGGTCAAATGCCTCAAGCTTTTTGTGGTTGTTACCTTCACTCAGAAATGCATTTTAGATCATGACCAATATGCATGCACACACACATACAAGTGCAACAAAATTGTTATTAAAAACGCTTATGCCTAGTACAGACATTGTATTCTGATATTTTCAAGTTTTTATTCTTCTCTTGAAAGAAAACCTGCCTCGGCCTCCCAAAGTGCTGGGATTACAGGTGTGAGCCACCAAATCTGTTCACATACCAATCTGTCTCTCTTCCAAGGTGTGTTGATACATACAGTGCCATTCTGCAAATTAACAAATGATGTCCCCTCTGGACAGATGAATTACAAAATGACATCCCTTCCTCCCACCTGTTGAAGTCCAGCCCCAGGGCATGCAACTCAGTCAGCATAACTCCTGACTGGAGTTTACCCCCATTTGCCCCTCTGGTATCTGGGTGAAGTGTACAAATTGCACAGCTGACTGCATATAGCAGCCCTTCCCTTTTTTCCCTCCCTTGCTGCCTCTCCCCTTCATTTCTCTCTTTATCCTCTCCCTTTCCCTCCCCTCCCATTTTTTCTCCTCTCCTTTTTTCCCTTTTCTTTAATTCTGTTATACTGGATGATAATAAAATAAAATAATTGAGGAGTTTAGGAAACAAGATTTTTATATTCCTTTTTGGAATTGTAGTAAAATATACAAAACATAAAATTTACCATTTTAACAATTTTTAAGTATACAACTTGTGGCATGAAGTACATTCACATTGTTGTGCAATCATCACTACCATCCATCTGCAGAGCTTTTTCATCTTTCCTAAATGAAACTCTGTTCCTATAAAACACTACCCCTTCATTCCCTCCTCCAAGTCCCCAGAAGCCACCATTCTACTTTCCGTCTTTATGAATTTGACTGCTCTAGGTACCTCGTATAAGTGGACTCATACCATAGTTGTCCTTTTGTGAGTAGCTTATTTTACTTAGAATAATATCTCCGAGGTTCATGCATGTTGTAGGGTGTGTCAGAATTTCCTTACTTTTTAATGCTAGTATTCCCTTCTATGTATATACCAAATTTTGCTTATCCATTCATCCATTGGTGGACTTTTGGGTTGCTTCTACCTTTTAGCTATTGTGAATAGTGCTGTTATGAACACTGGTGTACAGATATTTGTTTGAATCCCTGCTTTCAGTTCTTTTGGGCATATACACAGAAGTGCAATTGCTGAATCATATGGTACTTTCATGTTCTTGACCTTTGCTTTTTATGAATTGAAGTTTCTTGAAAAGTCTAGCTTTGATACGTTTTCCTTCAACAAAGACATAATACACATGTAATTCCTGTACTGAGTAATCCAAATTGAGTTCACTCTTCTCCACCTTTAACTTTGCCCTGTTGCATTCCTGACTGTTAATGATACCTTGGAAGATTCCATAACTTTCCAGTCACTTAGTTACTAAAGACTAGTACAGTCTAATTAAAACACTCTAGGCTCTCCTCCTCTCCACTGTTTCCCTGAACCCTGGATCAGGTTTGACTGAGGAACAAGGAGGGGTGGGAGGATAGGGTCTGCTCTCCCATCAACCTCCCTTCCTGCCCCCAGGTACTAGCTCCCCTGTGGGTAGGAAGAAAGGAAGGGACAAGTGCTTACTTATTACCCCCTTTTAAAAGAATTCACATAGAGAGTCCCTTTGTTAGATGCAACCTAACAGCTGTTTCCTAGAACCTCTCTCTATTTAGACACTCCTGCAATTGATTAGATCACTACTTGGACCTTGTTACTGAGATTTCTTATGATTTGTCCGTTTTGTCTGTTGCTCCTAATTGATTGGACTGAAGCTGTTGGTTTTGCACACAGCCTGCATAAGTTGAGTTTTACATTTATCTTTTCAGAAGGCTAACTCTTGGTTTCATTGATTTCTCTAACCTGGACATATTGGCATATACATATCTTTCCAAGTTCATTCCTGAGTCATTTTTCTGAATTCTCTATTGTCAAAATGCCTTTGGTAACCCATACGCTGATAGCTTCTTAGGTCAGGAAATTTTGTGAATCCAATATATTTGGATTTTCCTTCTTTAAATTTTAGAATTTAAGCTTACTTCCCAGTTCTGGAAGTACAGCTCATTTCCAGATCTTAGTGCTGAGCACCAGAGTGAATTTTGGCATAGATTCTGACTTTATGCTACACTGTATGCTACACATACAGTGCTATCAAATAGAGGTAGGCCAGGTTACAGGGAAACCAAACAGCTTACAGTGTTATGAAATGGTGCACCTCCTGCAACTCCTTCTTCATGAACTGTTATAAGAGTAAGAGTTTAAACAATTATTTAGGCCAGGTGCGGTGGCTCACACCTATAATTCCAGCACTTTGGGAGGCTGAGGTGGGCGGATCATCTGAGCTCGGGAGTTCGAGACCAGCCTGACCAACATGGAGAAACCCCGTCTCTACTAAAAATACAAAATTAGCCGGGCGTAGTGCTGCATGCCTATAATCCCAGCTACTTGGGAGGCTGAGGCAGGAGAATCACTTGAACCCAGGAGGCGGAGGTTTCAGTGAGCCAAGATCGCGCCATTGCACTCCAGCCTGGGCAACAAGAGCGAAACTCTGTCTTAAATAAAAATAATAATAATTTAAAATGTTTTATGGAAATTAAAAATTATAACAAGAAAATTAAAACCATTTGAAAGTACTTTATCCAAAAAGAAATACTATTGCCATTTTAAACACATACATAGGTATTATATATATATTTGAGATACTGTAATATATGGTTTCATGTCCTGATTTTTTAACCTAGTATGAATATTTCTCTATGTCATTAAGAATTATTTGAAGGCATGATCTTTAATGGACATATTAAATTGTGTTGTATTTATCATGATTCAGTTAATAATTATCTAGGTTTAGAGCATTTATAATAATAGCAATATCCAATAATTATTCAGTACTTACTATGTGCTAGTCAGTGCTTTAATGCCTTACATATATTTCCTCTTCATTTAATTCTCATAACACTTTTGAGATCCCCATTTTGCAGGCAAGAAAACTGAGGTATAGAGAGGTTAACAACCAAAGTCTCACCTTGCGATTGGAAGTTGGTCAAGTTGTAATTGTTACTCTAGCTAGTCTGGCTCTCTAATTTGTAATCTAACCACTGGCTCTCTAATTTGTAATCTTAACCACTATCCTACCTGACTCACTGTATGATAAGTATCTTCTTGGGGAAAAAAAATCTTTATCTGCATTTCTGATAGTTTCTACTGGGAGGGTTCCTAGAGGTGAAATAACTAGGTCAAGAGCTAGGAAAACTTTTAAACTTAAAGGCATGTTGTCCAGTTGCCCTCCAGAATGTTCCTACCAGTCCATGTTCACACCAATAGTGGGAAGAGCCTGCCTGTGCACTCCCACCACTGTTGTTTAATTCCTCTTTAATAACCCTGAATTTGGGATCTTCCTGAATGGTTAAGAGAGTCCAAGAATCCAGGGCTCCCTTAAGAACATAGAAAGTCCAATTTTATACAAATGTGGAGTCATTTGTATATATACCTCAGATAATACTACATCTTTGTTTTATTGGTCCATACATAAACGAACTTCCTTATCTTATCATCAGTAGATGTGAGAAATTGCTAACATGAGTGTGTACGACGACTGATTGTGTCAAGTCTGAAGGTCATTACACCTGTCGAGGGTGCCTTTCAAAATGTAGCCCTATTTTGACAACTGCTGTCATGGGTGGTATTTATGGTATTTTCTCAAGCTTTTAGGCAGTTGGAAGTAATTTTACATTAATATCTTATATTACTCTTTGGTTTAAAAAATAGCATTGTAAAAATGCATCCTGCTCACATATATTTTTCCCTTGATTAGCGTTATAGAATGTACATAAAATGGTACACTGCATCTGCATTTCCAGGTAATAGTAACTTTTAGTAACCCTGGTTTTTATCGTTCGAAGATAATTTCTTTACTACTCCCAGTGAAAAACTGATATTATCAGGCAGAAATCCCCTAGACTTTTTAATAGAAAAGTTGAAAAAAATTCCATGGAAATATCACAGGGAAAAAGGATTTTGGTAATTTCTATAGTGATTTGGACAAGTTCAATGAGGAACTGAAAATATTCCTTGTGACTGTGTGAAAATTAATCGCTCATCCTTCACTGGCACTTTGGATTAGTATTTCATCATCACTATTTTCTGAAAGAATCTTGATTGAATCAGAGGTTTCACTGTGCTTCATTAAGGTTCTGTGTCTGTGCAGGTACCGCTTGGACTTTGAATTGCTTTAGATTCTAAGAAGTATATAAATCAGGCAAGAAGCTGGTAACCTGGAGCAAATAACAAATGCACACTTACTGTGAACTATCTGGAAGCCTGTGTTGGTTGTGATTCCTTTTCTTTTTATTTTTAAGCGTGACTCTTGGTAGAAGCTTTGTCTTGAACACAATGCTGTTGTTAATAGCGAATGAAATGACTGGAACTGTGCTGGGGGAAAAAAAGTAGGCTGAAGGTTTATAGCAGACCACAGCAAACCAAATGTTGCAATTATCTGCAGCTGAAAACAAGTAGCTTTTAATGTGTCCATTTGACCAAGAAGAGGGAGGAGAATTACAGACTATTGCTCTTTCCTCTCTCATTCTCATACTCTGTCTTCTTCTTTATGTAGTTTATCATCCACAATTTCAGGATGTATTTTCCTTCTTTAAGCTGTTTTATCTGTAGGCTTATGAGGTCACTCATGTGTGAATTCCTTTGTTAGTCATCTCACCTTTTGCCTTGATGATAGAAAATTGATCAGGCCTAAAGTACAAGTTCAATAGACATCCCCCTTGGTCCTTTGTCTAGGAGAATAGCTACCATTGAAGGCCATGAGCAGGTTGCTATTAATATGACAGCCTGCTCTATCTCCCACTGTAATTTATAATGAAATACCTAATCTCCATTATTTTGATCCAAGCAGGCGATCCCATGAAAAAGTCTTTTCATCCAGTTCCCAATGGCTGTTACATGAGAAATGGCAAACCAATAATTTTTGTCAAGTTTTTTAAGCCAACAGAAATGCTTTTCCACTGCTACAGTTTCAAAAGGCACAGATAAAGCTCATTCACTGAGATGAATGAAAAAGCCATCTGGGGTTTTTCTTTTTGACTTCCTTTCCTTTTCTCCATCCTAGTAATCAAATTTGAGCAAAATCAAATGGGGCTTTCTATGAAAGTACCTTTTGTTGATCTGAACGAGCTGGTAATTTACAAAATACCCTTCCTTTGTGAGGAAGGCTAAAGAAAAAAAGAATCAGTAGCTTTTAAAGCTGGGCCTTAGTGGGACTCTAAATGCAATGAAAGCAGTCTGTGTTGAGAGATTGAAATGCATTTCAAAGCCAGGCCTGACTCGGGGTACAAGGAAGAACAGACCTATGTGCATTTTGTAGGAAGAAAACTGTGAATGGAAAAAGGAGAAGGGGAGAGAAACAGGGGGGAAATCTGGATAATACATTAAAGTAACCATAATTTTGGAGATGCATTCATCTTATTGAAAATATGTACGTAACCAGTGATACCGAAGTCGGATATTTGCTCAATCAGGATGCTCAACAATTTGAGCCTTTAAAGTTTGGAGCTGCATGGGTTTGTGGAGAAAGTCGGCTCGTGATGTGTGTGATGTTTTTCTCCAACTTTTTCTTTTTCTTCTATGCTTTGGGATCTTGTGGGAAGTACCTCAAGAAAACCTGAAGATGCTAATTTTTAGACAACTAATACTTCCTATTTTCCCTCCTTTTGCCTGCTAGATTTCCTCATGGTTGTGATTCCTCTTCACTCTTTTGAATTTGGAAGGATGGCATACACATCTGAAAAATAGTAAGTAATGTGTGATTTATTTTTCAATTACTGTTACTAATTGTAATAAAGCTGAAATTTGATTACTGGAGGAGTTTGAAATCATCATGCATGCCTTGAAGGAAAATGGGTTTTGTGCAACATTTGCATTATTTGGTGTGAATTACCTTTGGTTTGATTTAACTATTTATCACACAATTACTGTTGTGATAATGAATGTGTTATTCACTGTTGCTAAATTTACCCAGTATATTCTGTAATAACTAAGTATTTATGCCATATAATATATGCATTCTTAGTGCAACAGTTTAAGAAACAATGCAAAAATTGCAGGGAACTGTCTTTGGAGATGCTAAGTTTTCTTGTTTTATATACCACACAATCTTCCTCACACATTTATAGTTTTAATTCATAGTAATAATGTTTTCTAGAGACCTTTCTATTTATGCCTGAAATGAAATTCTCATATAAATTATGTGAGCTTATTTCTTCAAAATGAATATCCAGAGAGAGGCAAGAATTATTCTGACATTATTAAACTGCATTTTTAATGCAGTTTAAGTGACATTTCTTATAATTTAATCAAGCATTATAATTAAAATAACAAAGCTTTGATTAGAGACTTTTTTTTCATTTGGGAAAGTGAAAAGTTCATTTTTACCTTCCTAAAAATAAGACAGACATATGCTATCTGAAGACATGATACCTTGGATTAGAGTACATGCCAGAAGTATTTTTTAAAACATAGATGCAGCATTGGCATTTCTGAGTAACTACAGTGCATATTTTAAATATATAAATGCCTTAGAATGAAGCAATATGGGGCAGAATTAGTTCTGAAATCTCTGAGGTAGCTTGAACAGTGTTTGCATTAGGGCTGGCACTGCTAAAGCAAGCAGATCCTGGGAATTTCATGTAGGCAAACATGAGATCCTTGTTTCTGGAGACAAGAAAAAAAAAAGATTAATTAAAACCAAGTCCTATGTTGTTTAACCCTTAAAATAACAGTCAGTATTTATAGGGATGCTGAAATGGGGAAAAGGATTCAGATTATTTCACAGAGGTCTCTGCGAGGGCCAAACCCTTTCCCTTCTAACTATTCCTCACATCGAATATAAATTCCTGGAAGTTTGTATTTAAGATGAAGTCTGTTTTCTGAGCTTTTGCAGCTGCAGGTCTCTTTTCCAACTTCCTACATTTATCTTTGCCTGTGTTTTTGAGCCATTTGCTGCCTCCTAATGCCTAACTTTAAAATAGCATGCATGGCAGCCTGCCAAGACGGTGGCAGTGGCATATTGGTTTGTATTGGTGTTGAAGTTGCAAAGTTTTTGTTACCGATAATTTATAACAATTGCAACAAAAGAGATTATCAAAACCCGAGGGGATAGGAGACAGGAAGGAGAACAAAACTGCCGCACTTCTTGATGGATCAAAGTGTGATTCTTCCTGCAATAGTGAGTTGGGTTGTTGTGTTGTCTACATGGGTATGATGCTCTAGATGACCTGCACATTGTCACTGTAGTGATTGCCTGTAATGTTAGATTGACAGAGAAGTGCAATATAAAAGAGGGTTTGTCTAGGGGATGTAATTAATTATACATATGATGCAAAATTTTTTTCTCAGGCTATTGACTTCTTTTATATAAATTAAGATTGTTGTTAAATTAAGGTTGTTTTTTTTTTTTTTTTTAGTTCTTGAAAGAAAAAGTTTATTATTTAAGAGTGTCGTTGTTGTTTTGTTGTTAATACAAATTAGTACCTGGGAAATAATGCTTTGTCTTTTGCTGGCTAGTTTCATGTCTACTCAATCTTGAAAGCCTTTTGCAAAAGTTCTCTTCTATAATTCCTTTAAGCACTTTTGGTAAAAGCTGGGGGTACTTCGTTTTGTCGCAGTTGTAAAGGATCTCTGTGAAGACAGCGTTAAGAAACAGGTAATTAGGCCCTGAAATCAGCTAAGATTCCTGCTTACTCCACTTATCAAGATTAGCGGTTCTGAAACTCTTGTTAGTATAGCAATCTACTAACAAGAATAATGTTGTACCTTTGCTGAGAGGAAGAGAAATCCTCTTTCTCTCAGCATAAGTACAAACATTAAGCAACTGCATTTTGGGGAGCTGGAGAGCTAATTATTTTCAATTAGCCTTTGGGACAAAGGAAACTGTCTCACACATTTTGCTTGTGGACTTCATATTCTCAAGTATAACAACTGATATGTTACACACTTCACTCTTTGCTAAGCCAATACAAAAATAAAAACAAACCAACAAAAAATCACTCCTGGAAAGTTTAGAAATATAGATTCACAAAGGTGATCCACAGAGACACCACAAAGTATCTTTAAAACTTCTCAGAGGAAAGGAAATGAGTGACACATTTGTAAAGACTGAAGCATCTGAGATTGACTTTAAAGTTCTGTTTTTCTTCTAGTAAAATTAAAACTTTATTGAGCTTCATGTCAGAAACTTGGAGCTGCTTTTCCATTACAGTGATGCTATTGAGGTGTCAATGCTTTCAGGGCCTACTAATAGAACCCAAAAGTGGAGAGAAGGCTCATGAAGCACCGCTCTTCTCTGGATGGAGGTCCTGGTCCCTGCTTAAGCTCTGCCAGTAGAAGCTATTACCTAAAAGGTGTTCTTTTATTGTCTTAGGCAGGACATGCCCCTGCTTTGACATACCAGCAGGCAGTAACAGATTGCTTGACTAACCAGTCTGCATTCTCTCGGGTTCAGGATGCAGGAAAGTAGTTGGCCTGGTGTTCACTCCAACTTTACATTGATGCCTCTGGACTCATTACCGGCATCTTTGCACTTTGCTTTCCTCAGGTGTCAAAAGAGAATGTTATGTGTCCTTTGCTTGTTTCTTGTCTTGCCTTCTACAGGCTGGGCAGACATACTGGGATGTACTTTTTGGCATGAATATGATGGTCGGTCTAGTTAGCTTAGCTGGTGATGACATAATGGCAAAGAAGACCAACAGACACTGATGTCACTCCTAACCCCAGATGGGAGCCAACTTTAGATGAGAAAGGGGATGAGGCAGGTATTGATCAATGCCCAAACCATTCCAATTATTAGTCAGACAACTCTCAGCATGGCAGCAGCAGCATCCAAAAGGGAGAAAAATGTGCCAACTCCCATCATGTCTTCAAATTCAGAATGGGGAAACTGGGAGCATAGTAAGCAGAAAAAAATCTATTTTGTAGCACCACCTTTTACAAGCATTTTGATGCATGCCGTAATACAATACAGTAGATATAAATAATGTCCAGATAATTAAGAATAGAGAAAATATAAATTGGTTTGAGACTTAGGAGGGAAAAGAACAACATACATATGAAGGCCATATATTTTTAACGTTTTTTTGAGTCATAGACTTGGCTCAAGGTTTTTAACAGCTAAAACAAAAGTGGAAAAAAGTCATCTAGAGGATAACTTCCATATAGTGAGCATTTTATACAGCCCGAATGGTTACAACAACCTCAAAGCCACTTATTGTTAACCCTTGTTTTCTGGTGGAAAAAATGCAGAATCAGAAGGATTCAGTTACCAGCCGCTGGTTACGCAGGCAACACATGCTTCTGTGGGATTAAATCCAGGTCTCTCTGACTCTCATAGCCTTGACTGCCTTTGGGTAACATAGAAGTCAGCTGTCCCTGCAGTCTCCTCCACGTGCATACCCTCTTTCCGTGACTGCCCAAGGCCAATCCAGAATCACGGATGTCAGCTCTACACTGAAGTTCTCTAATGGAATCCACTTTCATAGAAGAGTGAGTGGGCAATGTGGACTTTACTGAGTGGGAAGTTGAAGGGATGAACTTTGCATATCCCACATCAAGCCACTTAAACATTCCTGTTAAACATTCTGGTCTGTAAAGCACCTTTCTCGTTTGCTAAAATTGGAGGTTCCTCTCTTTGATCCTTCTTTCATGCTCCACCCAGCTTCCCTAGCTGCTTTCCTCTATTCCTGGGTCCCCCTTTCTCTCCTCATTAAAACATAATAGGGAGCCATATGGTTTTGCCCCAGCTTCTAAAAACTAAGCTTGCATGTCTAAACCCAGTGCCATGCTTAGCACACCTCCAAAACCCTTCTCTGTGACAGTTCTTACTCTACTTAGTAGAAATGAGGATGACGTAGCAATGGAAATAATCCCATTGCACGTTTTACTTCAGGGAAAAACATACCAGTCTCTTGGCTTTTGAGGCATTTAGTTTTGGAAAAATATTCTTCAGTGGGACGTTAAGGAGGATTCAGGGGACAGTGTCTCCATCAACAGGCATTACAGAAAATTTCATTACTCTTTTGCTTGTAGCTACCTCCTGATGACTGAGTCCAAGGTGCCAGAGGAAAAAAAAAACTTAGAACATGTTAGTGTATATGGGGCCACAACCACATAATTAAAGGATAGCTTTGAATAGAAAATTAAGGATGGAGGGAGGGATGAAGCTAAGAATGAGAAAAGAAATAAAGGGAACTTACCTAGTAATAGAACACGAGAAATGAATTTGAGTCTCCCTTTCAGTGTGTCCCACAATTTCATTATATACTGTATAGAAAACTATATCCTATATTTACATATTAAATAGACAAGTTTATTTAAATGATAATAGAATGCTGATGCCTAGAAAGGGAAAGGCAGGCCAGAGACTCTGAAGAATGGAAACCAAGCCTTCTTCAGGCTTAATATCACCAAGGTTTAGATTGTGATAATACACATTAAATCATGTGATTAGGTAGTAGGGCTTTTATCAGTTCGGTTTCTATGTACTCTTTTAAAAATTTTGAAAAGAGAAGAATCAACTGTAATAGCTCAACATATACAATTTGTTTTGAGTTTGGGGCATGGAGTGAAAATTGAGAAACATTTTATAAAACCTTTTGAAACCCCAGGCTTAGAAAGCTTTCAGAGTCATTTGCCTGCACTCAGGTGGATTTTCTGCATAGGTTTCCTTTTAAGTTACTCAGGTCTTTACTTCTGCTTTTTGGCTTAAACAGTTGATATTATATGGTTGTTGGAGCCTTGAACTTGATTGTCAGCCAGTGTAGCTCTTTTAGGAGAGGATGTCAAATCTGCCAGCCATCCAAAATTGCCTACATTGTCATTGCTCTAATGAGTATGTCCTTCAAGAGTCAATTGAAGGCTAAAAATAAATGCCTTTTGATGTTTACAGACTCCTTATAAAGTGCTCTGAAACCAATATGAAAGATTATAATTTTTTCTCTCTCACTAAGACAGTTACAAGAACAGATTTAATAATATATATTTTCTTTTGTCAGTAGAACAAGCTCTCTTAACAAATATATGCTAGATCATTAGGGGTGAAAAGACATGGGCACAGTGACAAAAGTGTACTATGAAAAGAAAAAGCTATTTCCAATTTCATTTGTAAACTGAAGGGCAAAGTACTTCATCCAGTGGAATCATTTAGTATCTTAATAGTTCAAAGGTAGAAGCCAGCAGGACACAGTGAAATAAACATGTGAGCACAAGAAAAATTGTGCTTCTCCAGCCTTGCTGTGCAGAAAGTTTGAAATTTGGGTACAGGTCGTGCAGGAATTTCAGGATTTCTCTCATCTGCTTTGTAAGTCAGCTCTGGAAATATGGCTCCTTAAGCACACAGTAGAGCCCTTTCCTGTCAAGCTTACTTGGATGACTCCTCTGAAACAACTTGGTTTAAAAAAAAAATGGGGCTACTAGGCATGGCCAAACAGAAAGTCACTTGTATTTCCTCACAGAAAATTCAAAACTAGACAAGCTACTTTTCTGGCCTCCAAAAAAAAAAAAAAAAAAAAAAGCCGTGTGCAGTGGCTCATGCCTGTAATCCCAGTACTTTGGGAGGCCAAGGCGCGCGGATCACAAGGTCAGGAGATTGAGACCATCCTGGCTAACACGGTGAAACTGTTTCTATTAAAATAATAATAATAATAATAATTAGCTGGGTGTGGTGGCAGGCGCCTGTAGTCCCAGCTACCTGGGAGGCTGAGGCACGAGAATGACGTGAACCTGGGAGGCAGAGCTTGCAGTGAGCCGAGATCATGCTGCTGCACTCCAGCCTGGGCGACACAGCGAGACTCCGTCTCAAAAAAAAAAAAAAAAAAAAAAAAAGTCCAGCTGCCTACAAAGACAGCATAATCCATCATCAATGCAGTGAAAATAGAAAAACAAATTTAAAAATAAAATTTCCCCTTTCTATCCTTCATTCCTCTACCCTCCCTTCTAAAATTAAAAATATATTTCTTCTTTTTTTTTATTTTTTATTTTGGAAGGGAGAGTAAAGAGGAATGAAGGATAGAAAGGGGAAAATTCCAGGCATAAGATACATTTTAGAACAATTCACTTGTGTTTTGAATCCTTTCTCTAATTTGCTCAAAGTGTTTATTAATGGCCACTTTATACCTAGAAGGTCAAAAAGGTTTAAAGGCTTTACAACATGAAGTCACGCAATTTTAGAGCTTCTTTTTGCTTCTAGCAGTGGGATTGCCGGCTGGGAGGGCCAGCAGTACAAGGAAAGGGTGACCCTTCTGGAGAGCGTGTCAGGATCTCCAGGTTTCTGTTTGTGGTTTCAGAAAGTCTGTGAGCCTATCTACTATAATACTATAATGTCATATTTGAAAAATGCAAAAGTACCATTGTTTTGTGTCCGGAATTGGTGGGTTCTTGGTCTCACTGACTTCAAGAATGAAGCCGCGGACCCTCGCAGTGAGTGTTACAGTTCTTAAAGGTGGCGTGTCCGGAGTTTGTTCCTTCTGACGTTCAGATGTGTTTGGAGTTTCTTCCTTCTGGTGGGTTCATGGTCTCGCTGGCTCAGGAGTGAAGCTGCAGACCTTCGCGGTGAGTGTTACAGCTCTTAAGGCAGCACGTCTGGAGTTGTTCATTCCTCCCAATGGGTTCGTAGTCTCACTGGCTTCAGGAGTGAAGCCGTGGACCTTTGCGGTGAGTGTTACAGCTCATAAAGGCAGTGTGGACCCAAAGAGTGAGCAGCAGCAAGATTTATTGCGAAGAGCAAAAGCACAAAGCTTCCACACTGTGGAAGGCGACCCAAGCAGGTTGCCACTGCTGGTTTGGGCAGCCTGCTTTTATTCCCTTATCTGGCACCACCCACATCCTGCTGATTGGTCCATTTTACAGAGAGCCGATTGGTCTGTTTTACAGAGAGCTGATTGGTCCATTTTGACACGGTGATGATTGGTGTGTTTACAATCCCTGAGCTAGACACAAAAGTTCTCCACGTCCGTACTAGATTAGCTAGATAGAGAGTGTCCATGGGTGTATTTACAAACACTGAGCTAGACACAGAGTGCTGATTGGTGTATTTACAATCCCTTAGCTAGACTTAAAGATTCTCCAAGTCCCCACCAGACTCAGGAGCCCAGCTGGATTCACCCAGTGGATCCCTCACGGGGGCTGCAGGTGGAGCTGCCTGCCAGTCCCACACTTTGCGTCTGCACTCCTCAGCCCTTGGGCGGTTGATGGGACTGGGCGCAGTGGAGCAGGGAGCTGCGCTTGTAGGGGAGGCTCCGGCTGCACAGCAGCCCACGTCAGTGGGGGGAGGCTCAGGCATGGCAGGCCACAGGTCCCGAGCCATGCCACGCGGGGAGGCAGCTAAGGCCGGGGGAGAAATTGAGCACAGCAGCTGCTGGCCCAGGTGCTAAGCCCCTCCCTGCCCGGGGCTTGTGAGCCAGCCAGCTGCTCGGAGTGGGGGGACTGCAGAGCTCACGCCCACCCGGAACTCACGCTGGCCCGCAAGCGCCGCGCGCAGCCCCGGTTCCTGACCGCGCCTCTCCCTCCACACCTCCCAGCAAGCTGAGGGAGCCGGCTCCGGCCTTGGCCAGCCCAGAAAGGGGCTCCCACAGTGCAGCAGCAGGCTGAAGGCTTCCTCAAACGCTGCCAGAGTGGGTGCCAAGGCCAAGGAGGCGCGGAGAGCGAGTGAGGGCTGCCAGCACCCTGTCACCTCTCAGTTTCAATGATTTGAACATCACAAACTAACGTTCCACAGAATTGTCTTGGTCAGATCCTAATGGGAATATGCAGAGGGTAAGTCATTCTCAGCCTGCAATAGCTTCTGGATAAAGCGTGGGCAGCTCTTTCAGAATGTAGTTGGTGCTGGGGGAAGCATAAGACTTTACATGTTTATTAAAAATAGGGTATAGGTTAAAATAGGGTAAGAAAAGCTGGTTTAGATCAGAATGAAGAACAGACTTGGGGAGTGTTCTTTATTCAGTAAGTATTTGTAGAGCACTCTACTGAGTGTGACACTCAGATGAGGATGTCTTACATTTACATGTAAAGAACTGGACATGTAAATGTGAGCTCAGATGAATCCTGGGCTCAAGACAGATTTAGAACCATCTTTCAACAGAAATGTCAAGCAAGTCAAGGACCAATAAAGGCCCTTTGTTGTGTTTAGCAACAAAGAGATTGTGATTGATTTCAGCGAAAGCAGTTTGGGTAGAGGAACAACATGCAAGCCAGTTTGAAGTGGGTTAAGAAGAGAGTGGGAGGTCAGACAGGGGAGATTGCACCCATGGACAACCCTTTCAGGCAGATATGCTAGGAAGGGGAAGAAAGGGAAAGGGTCAAAGCTGAAGTAGAACACAGGAATCAAGGGAGAGTTTTTAAGATGGGAGATAATTGAAAGCAAAGTATTTCTATACATATGACACAGCGAAGTAACTATTGTTAGTGTTCTTTCATGAGGTGGTCAGTCAGGTGTGGCCACTAGAGAGCACAAAGGGGAGGTGAAGGAAAACGAAGTTTATTGTATTCAGATGTCCTAGAGAGACAGGGTCACGTGGTGGGAGGATGGAGGGACGGAGGGAGGAGCACCAAGGGAGCCAGCTCAACCAAGCAAGCAAGGATCAGAGAGACCAAGAGAACAAGTGCCTTGATCAGGGGTCAGTACGGGGTACACAAGCAAAAGGCAGGAGGGGATTTCATTGGTGCATTTGAATGTCACTAGGTCAAAATCAGAGGATGGCAACAACCAGAACTTGGGGCAGTGGCCAGCCTTATCACACTGGTGTACCTGGCTACCTGGGCAGGGTGCTCATAGACCATTTGTTGGCATTGAGGCAGCAGGAAATACGATGTTTTAAAATTTACAAAACAACTATTAATTCACTGAGTGTTTATTGAAAACACACTACGAGGTGAAATACGAGATAAGAAATGCATAGTTCTTGCTCTCATGGAGTTTGCAAACTAGGTCACTCAATAAGGTCAATTACTAATATAATAGGCTTGAGATAATATGGCTCATCCAAGTAGTATGAACAGTGCTATATGGATTAAAGTGTTGAAGGTTATTTATTCATGTTGGATTACGAAAGATATTTCTGAGAAAGTGGACCTTAAAGAATGAAATATTCCAACAGTAGGAGGTGGGAAATCAAAGCACAAAGGATGTGGAAGGCCATGGGGTATGATGTTGGATGTTGGGTTATTATACCATAGTCTCAAAAGATATTTTTTTTGGAAGGGAGAGTAGAGGAAAGAGGAATAAAGGACAGAAAGGGGAAAATTCCAGGCATAAGATAAATTTTAGAACAATTCACTTGTGTTTTGAATCCTTTTGCTAATTTGCTCAAAGTGTTTAGTTAATTCAACAGTTATTTACTTAGTGCTTACTATGCGTAAGGCAGACGCATAATCTCAAGGAGCTCCCAGCCAAGTGTATGTTAAGTTCTATAAGACAAGGAAATACCCAGCGATAAGAGATTACATAGGAGACATACGTGTGTGGAGGGAACAGAAAACTCAAAGAGTAGCCTTTCCAGAAGAGAGAGAGAAATAGTTTCAAGTATTACCCATGGAATAGAGTAAAAGGATACCTGAAATGGGTCTGTGGGCTTTTGCAACATGGAGGAAACTGCAGGAGCAGTTTCATTGAAGAAATTGGGAGCAAAATTATAACTGTTATAGACTGAATATTGATTAGGAAGTGAGGGATTGAGGACAGGGAAAGAGGAGAAATACTTTTAGAGGTAAATATATGGCAGCTGCTGAGGGCAAAGTAAGAAAGAATAAGATAAAAAAGATCCTATGATTTTAAATCTTAGTGAATAATGGCATCACTTGGCAAAACAGGGAAATCAGGACAAATACTTAATTTTAAGGGAGCTTTGGTTTCTCCTTGATTAAGTTTGAAATATGGATAGACATTTAGTCCATGATTGAAAAAAAAGGATACAAAAAATTTAAAGAAATGTTAGGTCTAGATACAGCTTATTTAGATGTGCATAAGCTAGGTAGTTGCAGCCAGGGTCCTAGAAGATAGAACAGTGGAGGAGAGAGAAGAGTATAAAGCACAGGAGAAAAGGATGAGAAAGAAGGTTAAAGGTCAGAGGAACTGACTGACAAGAAGTGGTCAGAAAAGCAAAGGAAACCATCAGAGGGAGTTGTTATGGCAGTTAAGGAGAGTTTTGTTTTAATGGTTGTGTAATCTTCAATGGTTAGACTGTTTGCTCTAAAGCAGAATAAAGACCAAGAAAATGCCATTGATTGTGACAGCTAATAATTGTTGATAATCTTGAGAAGCATTTGTTCCCAAATGGGGACAGGCATTGTAGTAGATTGATTAAAACAACAGACACTGGATTGCAAGGAGTTAAGGCGTGAATGGGATTTCTTTTTTATTACTGCAGAGAAGGTGATAGAAAACCTTAATATGAGGTTGTCGCAAGGTTGAGAGAAGACCTGAGCATATTTATATGAATAACTGTATGTGTAGAGGAATAAAGTCATTGGAGGTGACACTTGAAAGGAAAAGGTAGAAAAATGATGAAGCAAAGTTGGGGAGACAGTATGATTTAGCTTCTATCTCAGTGTTCCTGTCAGAATTTAATGAAGTCATGGATATAACATATCTGACATATAATAGGTTTTCAGTAAGTATGACCTATTGGTATTTTGGAGTCAGATGAAATGAAGAAGGCATTTATCAAGTGCCTACTCTGTGCCAAACTTGTGCTGTTTCACTTTCCCTCCACAACAACTCTCTGAGCTGGGTGTTGTCAGCCACATGTTGTACCTGATAAAACCAGAGGTGAGGCCTTGCTTTGGGTCACAACCAAGTAACTGCAGAGTTTGGATTTGAACGTAAGTCCCTCAGAGACTAAAGATACCACTAGGCCTTACAATTTTATGAATAATTTTGGTTTCATACAAGAGTAAAGGAAACAAGGGAAGTAATTTGAAGAAGCTTTTACCGAACAGGTTGTGTGTTCTTTGTGCAAGAGAAGGTGAGATATTTGCTGAGAGTGAGGAAGTCCGGGTAGGAGAGGAGACTGAGGAGCGTGAAGAAGACTTGAAGTAGCAAATGTAGGGAGTTTGGGCATGATTAAGAAAGAAAACAAGTGGAGGTAGCATGGACTTTCAGTGAACCTTGTTTTATAAGGATTTCTCAAAATAAAGTCTCTGATACTGCAACAGGGTCTTTCAAGTCAGGGATCAGCAAACTTTTTTCTGTAAAGTGCCAGACAGTAAAGGCAGGTATTTTAGACTTTGTAGGCCATGTGGTCTACGTTGCAACTGCTCAACTTAGCTGTTGTAGCATAAAAGCAGCTATAAGGTAATATGTAAATAAATGAGTGAGGCTGTGTTCCAATAAAACTTTATTAATGTTAAAAAACTACTAATGTTAGAACATTTGAATATTCATATTTCTTGAAATGTTCTTCTTTTGATTTTTTTCCAGGCACTTAAAATGTAAAACCATTTCTAGCTCAAAGACAGTACAAAAACAGGCAGTGAGCCAGATTTGGCTGTGTTTGTTAAATTACACATTCCTGGGTTTCACTCTAGAAGGATTCAATCAGAATAATTGAGGGCAGAGCCCAGAAATCTGCATTTAAAAAAGGGCTCTTGCATTATTTTTTTAATCTACCCTATGACTATTGCTTAAAGACAGAACTGTAAGTGAAGAGTGATTGTACATGGTTCCTTGAAAAATGCAGAGTCTCTAGGTGTCAAAATCACTGAGTTTGCAACACTTGGCAGCACAGGACTAGAAGCCATGGAAGGGCCACAGTGGTCTGGAACTTGGCATGGAAGGAATGGCAGAAGATGCATGGGTGAAAGATTCTGTATTTGTGGCTAGTGCTTCACTGAATGACCATCCGGAGGGCCCAGACTTGGCAGGAAGGCAAAGGAAGACAGAAGGAGGCTGATGTACTAAAAACAAAACCAGGAGGATTACAGGAATTTGGGCTCATGATGACAGTGAAAACCAGACTTGGAAGGTCAAGGGTCATGGGTAGAAGGACAGGCATTTGTGATTACAGCAGACATTCAGAACAGGTGTAAGCTCTGTTGATGTATAAGGTAGAGCCATATCAGGAATGGACCGGTGTCATGGAGGTGGGTGTTCTTGGAGGTGAGAGGTGGAGAACTCGTGAGGCCAGTGTCTAAGTAGGATTGGGTCAACACAACCGGATCGAGTGCCTAAGATATTCAAGATGCAGATAGCCATGTGAGTAACAGAAGATACTTGTCAGCATGGGTTAGGACAAGGGGGCCTGGAGAACGGTGTGTAATATCTTGACAGGTAGAGAACAGGAAAGGAGATAGAAAAAAGAAGAGATGTTCATTAGTCATCTGCTCTATGCTTCTTTAGTGGGCCCTGACACATGTAAACTCGTTTGACCTTTAAACAAACTGAGGAGAGCATTATTACTTTTTAGAAGTAAAGAATCTGAAGTCTTTGCTTTTGTTTTTTTCCTGAACACAAATTCACTTGAAATTTAAAAGTAAAATGTTTAAATAGGCCAGGCGCGGTGGCTCATGCCTCTAATCCCGGCACGTTGGGAGGCCGAGGCGAGCAGATCACGAGGTCAGGAGATCGAGACCATCCTGGCTAACATGGTGAAACCCCGTCTCTACTAAAAAAAATACAAAAAAATTAGCTGGGCATAGTGGTGGTCACCTGTAGTCCCAGCTACTTGGGAGGCTAAGTCAGGAGAATGACCTGAACCCAGGAGGCAGAGCTTGCAGTGAGCCGAGATCGTGCCACTGCACTCCAGCCTGGGTGACAGAGATATCATCTCAAAAAAAAAAAAAAAAAAAAACACAAAACAAAAACATTTTAACCTACTAGTGATATGTGAGAAAGTAAATATTATATATATTATTGTATATGACACACATTATATACATATATATTTTTACATTTTATACAAATATAAATTACATTGCTAAACAGATAATTGGAAATCTGTGCCATTGAAATAGGCAAACAAATGTGTTAAATATTTAATCATTCCTAATATTTTCAAGTCATAACATATGGAGACAAAATAATTGATATTTGTGGTTAATTATCAGAAAACTTATATGAGAATAAAGAAAGAAATGAAATAGACTAAATTTAACATAAAAAGAGACCTCATAAACATTATCAATAATATTAATATTAGACTTTGAATATTGAAGTCTATTCTAAAAAATACATGATAACCGTTACTACAAATGACTCTAGTATATTATCCCAAATTTATAGATGATGAAACTGAGGCTCCGAGAGGACAAAAAACTTGTCCAGCATCACAGATCTGGGATATGAATTCAGATCAATCTGTGAAAAGATCATATTCTTTTCACTACTCCATTTGTGAAGTCCCAGTACTGTGATAAAATGTCTTTTAACTTGATTTCAACATCTTCTGAAAATGATAAAAGGAAGTGGCAGATTCTCAAAAGTTTATTATAAAACTCAGTTGGGCTATGCAGGTGTTAAGAAAAAGTCCAAGACATTCCTCTATAACTTTACATTCAGATGTTAAATTGTGCAAAATTTCTAAAATCCTTGAAGGAAGCCTTAAAACTGAAACAGGTAGAAGAAAGTCAGAAAGCTGAGTAGATGTTTAAGGCAGTGAGGAAGAAAGTTGCATGTCAACTTCATTTATGCTGGATGTATATGGTGGATTTGTTGGAAAAATGAGATGAAATTAAACATCATCAGGGAAGCAGCACACAGGAATATTGGCCACCCATGTCCTATGTTTCAGGTTGTTTTAAGCTATCAGAAAGAAGTCTTACAAAGTCATAAATTCCTTATTGTTTTGAAATGACTTTACCCAGGATAAATTAAACTCAACAACTGTGTTTCAGGAAACCTAATCCTTGATTATCTCTGGCTGGAATGTGCCTTCCCATTTCCCTAATGTCTCACCTCTGCCCACAACATAATGAATTCCACTTTTCTTGCTGAAACTCTCTTGTCTTTTGACTTTACCCATTCCTATCTTTGGATTGTCATTAACACATCCTCCCATTTTCATCTTGCTTTGCCCTTTGTGGGGAGATGTATCTTTATGTACTCTTTGCTCTCGTAAATCTTGTACAACAGTACACCTCGATTCTAGTTTTTTGTTTTTTATATTATCCAAGACCTTTTACAACTTCCTTCAACTCACTCTTGGAACTTTAGTTTTTATTCTTTGTTTTCCCTGGTGCTTATTAGGACATTATTGTCCGCATTCTCCAGAATGGTCTTTCTGTCCTTCTCCTCCCTGTTTTTCTTTATTCCTTCATGCCACCTTCTTTTCTATCTTCCTCATATTTGTGCCTTCAGATCCCCATTTTTCTCTCTTTTAAAACTGGAGGCCGAATAAGCTTCTTCCTATGATATTCTTTTTCCATAGCTTTCTTCTGAAATTCTTTTTTATCTCTGAACCTTAATTCTCTTTTATTCTTATTAAATATCTTCCCCAAAAGTCCATTAATTTTTCTTCATCCTTCAACTAAAAAGCTTCCCTTCAATCTATTCCAAACCCATCAGATATTTGATTCACTTCCTCACCTCTGACTTTATTCTTGACCTTTTCCCAACTACTTTCTTACTATCCTCTACACTGAAATTGTACTTACCAAAGTTGTTCTAATGACTTCCTCTGGAACAAATTGGATGTTCTTTCATCTGGGATCCTATCTTTCCTGGAAATAACTCTATCCATGGACTGGTAGATCATCTTTGAAATACTATTGAAGCAAGATGGGGTTCTTCTAAAAAAAAGAAAAAAACTAACAAAATATCTTCTAAAGTGTGCATCATTTTGTTTATTTTTTATGGATATCAGAGATAACTTGCTATTTACATTTTCAATGGCTATCTTTAAAAACATATTATGGTTTTAAACATAGTTTGAGTTGGTTTGAATGGTCAGTAAATGGTTTTCTGAATTAGGGCAGGATCCTTTTCCCTTAAGGTCAGACTTCTGAGTCAGTGTTATAACCCTCACCACACAAACACACTGAATTCCTGTTAAGCTAATTTGCAAGTTGTCACCACAGTTGGCCAATCTAAATAAATTACTTTTTGAAAATAATTTTCTTAGTCATCTTCATTCTTTTAAACAAACTTCCAACCTACACAAACTCAAATTCAGTCAAAAATTAGAATTTTAAATATTTCTGAATTAACCTTGAAAGAATAAAAATTCCCTTCAAAAATTCCTATTAATGATAAAAATTACATTAGCCTTTACTTGGTTCCATAAATGTATTTTGTACTCTTGTGACTGTTCTTGACAAATTTTAATCATCATTATGAACAATTAGAGTAAAAAGTTACAGTGATGGGGAAAATGATTTAGAAAGTATAAAGGCTGTGGTTCTGTAACAAAAGGCTTAGAATTTCAAGTTCAGTTCAGTCTGCCATGGTCTATTTTTCCTGCTAAGTGTGAGGAGGTGTAGCCTTAGACTTCTCTGATTTCTTCGTGCAGGTTTATGTCACTAGCTATTAACATTATTTAAATATAGCTTTCTTAATTCCTGAGAACAGTGCTGAAAATAGTGTTTTGACTAATAAAATGGAGAAGACAAAGAATCCAAAGACAAAGGCAAGGTATGCACTGACTGATGTATGTCATTTTAATAACATAATTACTTGATAAGCACTTACATGATTTAGTTACTGATCTTCAACCTTTCAGAGCTAGAGAATGAGTTGGTGATGTATTACACACAGAGACTGCCAAAAATGAAAGTAATGCTGTATTCTGTGGTATTTTAGGAGACATATTCCTGAGTTGTATCATTAAGTAGCCTATGATATAAAGCCGGACAGTTTAGTGAAAACATCTCACAGAAGAACCAGGTTGCTTCTTTGACTCAGTGATTTCCTCAGTTTCTCCAGGCTGGACACATTTTAGAGCAGTAAAAAAAATATTGCACTGTCTGTTCTTCTGATTTATGAGTAACTGGGAATAATTCAGAAGTGCAGTCTATTCAACATTCTAACAGGATTATGCAACTAAGAACGTTCTCCAGAACATCTAGTCCAGGCACTGTCACTATGTTGAACTTAGACTCATCTGAAAGAGGAGTGTTTTTTATGCACAGGAAGAGAAAACACTGATGATGTTTCTGAAGACTAAACATATCAGTCTACTTGCAGCAAGATGCTATGGTTTGAGCAAATGACTGAGTGTGATCCTGTCCAACTTCTCTTACACAGGAGAGGTCAGGTTAAGATGACCATTGCAAGTAATCTCTATGAGGTAAATGTCAACATCCATTTGTCAATTAACTTGTATTTATTGAGTACTTATTGGATGCGGACACTCTGTCAGGTGCCCAGGACGAAACAGGGAGCAAGAAATTGTCCTTAGTCTGTTAGAGGCTAGAGGTAATTAGGATTATAGGTAATTCCTGGTTTTATGGACAATTACAATGTAGCGTTGCAATAGTTTCGAGTGGAGGATGCAATAAGAACACACAGGAAAGACATTCAGCCTGGTCTGGAGGTGGATGGGAATGGTTCAGAAGAGGTTCTTGGAAGAAGTAGTGCTCAACCAGATTCTGAATAATGAACAGTGTTGGCCAGGTAAAGAGATGGCAGAGCAGGAAGAATATTCTAGGAAGTGAGAACAATGTGCAGAATTCTGAAGGTGAGAAAGTGACCCACTCAGAATATGTTGTACAGTGAGAGGAGAGGAGTGGGGAAAAATGAAGATGGAGAGAAAAGCAAAGTCCAAATCATGATGTCTGTATATCCTGCTGAGGAGTGTGGTATTTATTCTAAGGATCATAGGGAGCAATGGGAGTGTTATGAACAAGAGTGACATAGACATTAGTGTTTATTGTTAGGTTGAAAGATCACCTTAGTTATATAATCACAGTGAAGTGAAGTGGGAGCAGGGATGGAAATAGAAGGCAGGGTTTGGTCAGGAGGCTTGTACAGTCATCTAGTAAAGACATAATGGTGCCTTGAGATGAGGAAAATGGGTAGATATGGGGGAGATGTAAGGGGTGGAATTAATGGAATATGGTGATCGTCTGTTGGGAATGAGAGAGATGGAACACTGAGAGAACACTGAGAGAGAAGGACTCTTGGGTCTGTTCTAGGCCATGTGAAAGAAGGTGGCACCATTTAGTGAGAGAGGACAGGGAAGAGTGGTATGTTTGTGGGTACATCATTGAGTTCAACTTTGAATGTGTTGACTTGAAATGAATATGTAAAAGAAGGTAGGGCAGTCCCACTTCCGTTTTGTTGTTGTTGTTGTTGTTTGTGTGTTTTTTGTTTTTGAGAGGGAGTCTTGCTCTGTCGCCCAGGCTGGAGTGCAGTGGTGTGATCTCGGCTCACTGCAACCTCTGCCTCCTGGGTTCAAGTGATTCTCCTGCCTCAGCCTCCCAAGTAGCTGGGATTACAGGCACGTGCCACCACGCCCAGCTAATTTTTGTATTTTTAGTAGAGATGGGGTTTCACCATATTGGCCAGGCCGGTCTCAACCTCCTGACCCCAGGTGATCTGCCCGCCTCGGCATCCCGAAGTGTTGGGATTATAGGTGTGACCCACTGCACCTGGTCCCCACTCCTGTTTTGGGTAGTTGTTAAGGGATGTTTCTTATAGGCCAATTATAGAAGTAGTATCAAGAAATCTCCTCAGCATTACTTTTATATTTTAGAACTATTTCCCAAAGAAAAGCTGACTACTCATAAAAATACAGTTGAAGCTTGGGCAGGGGCTTTGTTTCAGTTCTGTCCAAGTTGGAAATGAAAAGGTGCATGGGTGAGCAGGTTCAGCTGGCATTGGAATTTCACTGCCATGAATTGCCAGTGGGCCATCTGATCCATCTCCTTGAAGGAGCAGACAGGCTAGGTACTGTGGTGCCTAGGCAGGCTGAGTAATTAGAAATATAATCAAGGTAAAAACTGAAGTTAAGGGATGTGTTGAGGTGGTGACAGAGAGAGGTAATCTACAGAGGAGAATCTGAATGTGTTACAAAAGGGAAGGAGTAAAGCAAGTAATATGAGCTGGATTACCAAGCAAGAGACTTGCAGATTCAGAGACCTAAAGCAGAGAGGAATGGGTTGGGTTTGTAAGCAAGAGAGCTGCCCTTTTCCCTTGCTTTCTCAGGAGACTGAGGCTGTCTCAGAGAGTGAGGCTGATGCTAGAGGCTGTCTTTTGGGCATTCTTAGAGGCATGGTGCTTGCTGCAGTCATGAAGTCAGCAATGGGGCAGATACCTGTGTTTAAGTCCTTAGGTCCCCTTTAAGCCTGGAAACTCTTCAATTTCGGGGGTATTTTTAGTATTAGAAAGTTATGTCTGACTGCCGCTCCTGTGGGTGAATTACTTGCTTAGGATTTTGAGATAGGGAAGGATGGGTAGAGTGAGGACCTGTGGGATGTGTAGGCAAAGCTGGTGGCCAGACTCTAAAGAAGAGCTAAGCATGGGTCTTCTAGGAAACTTCAGGGTTGTGGGAATCCTTCCGTGAGAGGTTGAGAGTAAAGGTTTGGTGTGGGCCTTCGGTGACAGCAGAAACTTCTTGATGTGGCCCTCTGTGAAGTTTCAAGAAGGTGGTCTCTTGGGTTGCCGGCCCTAGTAGGGGCCTTTATTAGCATTTCTGTTGGAGAAAACTTGGTTGGGTAAAAGCACTGAACTTCTGTGATGGGTATTAGAATGCAAAGTTTCCTTTGTTCATTTATTTGACTATGGAATTCTGTTTTTCGTGAAGCAATTTAAGGGCCCAGTTTTCTACAAAACACAGTTTCCATGTATATGTATGTAACAAACATGCACGTTGTACACATGTACCCTAAAACTTAAAGTATAAAAAAAGTCTCATTTAGCTCAAAAAAAAAAAAAAAGAAGTGCTGTAGTCAAAAATAGAGTTATTACTGAAGATCTTGAATCATTGGCAATCTAAAAATGTTTTGGATGCAGAATGTCTTAAGCAAAATGTGCAGTATGAATTGCATATGTGATATCACTGACTGACCAACTGGAAGTTGGAGAGGAAAGTTACCCACGTAACCAAATAACCACAATTGTTGAAAATACTCTTTTGAGAAATAGTATTAGACGATGTAAATCTCAGTATGTTATTGATTGTATAGATTTTGTTAGTGATATCTGGGGGCAAGGAGGACCTTTTTAAAATTTTTTTAATTAAAAAAAAATTTTTTTGAGATGGAACCTTTCTCTGTTGCCCAGGCTCTAGTGCAGTGGTGCCATCTTGGCTCACTGCAACCTCCACCTCCCGGGTTCAAGCGATTCTTCTGCCTCAGCCTCCCGAGTATCTGGGAATACAGGCGCCCACCATCATGCCTGGCTAATTTTTGTATTTTTAGTAGAGACAGGGTTTCGCCATGTTGACCCGGCTGGTCTCCGGCTTCTGGCCTCAGGTGATCCACCCGCCTTGGCCTCCCAAAGTGCTAAGATTACAAGCATGAGCCACCGCGCCTGGCCGTAAATTCTTTTTCTAATTCTAAATGGCTTTAACATATCTTAAGCTTTTACCATTATAGTCATTGTAGGTTATTATCATTCTAGATAAAAATACCATCATAATTACCAATACCAAAACACCTGTTAATATACCATCTTAAAATATTCTCTCATTTTATTAGCTTGGTTAGTAGCCAGAAGAGACAGTACTGCACATAACTTAACAGGCTCCAACAGTAGTCTTTTCAGGTTCACCTCTCTGTTTTGTTACCTACTAGCTCTGTGATCTTAGGTAAGTTACCTAACTCCTCTGTGCCTAGTTTTCTCATTGTAAAATGAAAACACTATTTTTGGAATGCAGTTCTGAATACTTTTGTGAAGCATGTTGATGCTTTGTAAAAAGATAGTACCAAAGGAAAGAAACACTTCTTCAAAAATGGAAACCTTGATAATTTGCAATTTTTTCTAGTGTTTCTCTCATTGCCAACTGTGTGAGCTGCTTTGAAGCCTTTCTAGCCTTTATCTTATGTGTGCTGGAAAAAAATAAAATCTATTTTGAAATTCTTATTGATTCTTCAGAATTCTGAATTAGCATTCCTGATGTTCACTTACATGCATTCTCTTTATCTTTGGTATCACTTCCCTTTTAAAGCAATATAAATGATGTGATATGAGAACTGAACTGTCCCACTGCCTGGGTAGGGTTTGACCATTTGGGAACAATCTAAAATACTTAGCATTCATCAGTTGGAATAATTAAATGTGCAGGACCAGGATTAAGAACCCAGACTGATAGTTCTTCCCCTTGAACTCCTGTGAGCTCTTTAAGCTTCTACTTCCAGAAAGGAAGATTAAGGTGGAGAAGTAGTGAGAGATATTGAAGATATGGTATGATATTAACTAGACCCCCATAGCTGGAAATGAGACTGTTTGTTAATATCTAAAGATGACTGGAGAAGTTATGGCAGCTACCTGAGATATTTCCAATGGAAAAGGGAGATTTGACAAAGCAGGGATAGAAGGGCGTGCAGGGAGGAAGTTAAGTGCTATTTGCTCTTGCCTTAAGGAGCCCTGCTCGTCCAGTGAACTGATTGCATCCATTTATTTGTCTATATTTCCAGTGGAAAATGAACTTCTGAATGGCAGGAACTATATATCTTAATTTCTCCTTCAGCTTTGTCTTCTTAGCAGTTGGCATACTGTGGCTAATCTTATGTTTTCACTGGGTGTTAAATATAAATAGCAGGTTTGGCTTGCAGGGTGAATTTTCTCAAGCAAAATGATGTAATCATTGTCTTAAAAGAGCATGAAATAAAATGAAGGTAGTTTATAGATTAAATATAGTTGCTCAAGCTTAACGCTGAGATTATTTTCAGGTTTAAAAATTGTGAAGATTTACCAAATGGAATGGTAAAGTAGTAGGGAGAGCTGATACCACTTTATTCAATATGTACAAAGTAAAAAATACCCTGACTCTTAGACCTGGAAATAATCTGATGTGTCTTTTTAGGCCAATCATTGCCTCCATCCAAAATAACCCCAAATGGCTACAGTAACCAAAAGAGCATAGTGTTTGTACAAGAACACATAGACCAATGGAACAGAATAGAGAACTCAGAAATAAGACCACACATCTATAACCATCTGATCTTTAACAAACCTGACAAAAACAAGCAACGGGGAAAGGTTTCTCTATTCCATAAATTGTGCTGGGAGAACTGGCTAGCCACATGCAGAAAATCACAACTAGACAACTTCCTTACACTATATACAAAAGTCAACTCAAGATGGATTAAAGACTTAAATGTAAAGCCCAAAACTATAAAAACCCTAAAGTAAAACCTAGTAAATACCCTGGGACATAGGCATGGGCAAAGATTTCATGACAAAGATGCCAAAAGCAATCGCAACAGAAGCAAAAATTGATAAATGGGTTGTAATTAAACTAAAGATATTCTGCACAGCAAAAGAAACTATCAACAAAGTAAATACAACAACCTACAGAATAGAAAAAATTTTTTGCAATCTATTCTTCTGACAAAGGTCTAATATCCAGCGTCTATAAGAAACTTAAACATATTTACAAGAAAAAACCAAACAACTCCATTAAAAGGTGGGCAAAGGACATGAACTTCTCAAAAGAAGACATACATGTGGCCGAAAAACGTATGAAAAAAAGCTCAATATCTCAGATCATTAGAGAAATGCAAATCAATACCACAATGAGATACCATCTTATACCAGTCAGAATGGCTATTATTAAAAAGTCAAAAAACAGATGCTGGCAGAGTTGTGGAGAAAAAAGGAATGCTTTTACACTGTTGGTGGGAACTAGCGTAAACTAGTTCAACCATTGTGGAAAACAGTGTGGGATTCCTCAAAGCCCTAGAGGCAGAAATACCATTTGACCCAGCAATCCCATTACTAGGTATATACCTGAAGGAATAGAATTTGTTCTATTATAAAGACACATACATGTGTATGTTCATTGCTGCACTATTCATAATAGCAAAGACATGGAATCATCCTAAATGGCCATCAGTGATAGACTGGATAAAGAAAATGTGGTACATATACACCATAGAATACTATGCAACCATAAAAAGGAACAAGATCATGTCTTTGCAGGGATATAGGTAGAACTTGAGGCCATTGTCTTCAGCAAACTAACGCAGGAACAGAAAACCAAATACTGCATGTTTTCACTTATAAGTGGGAGCTAGATGATGATAACACATGGTCACATGGTGGAGAACAACACACACTGAGGCCTGCCAGAGGGCAGGATGTGGGAGGAGGGAAAGGATCACGAAGAATAGCTAGTGGAGGCTGGGCTTAACACCTAAGTGATGGGATGGGATCTGTGCAGCAAACCACCATGGCACATGTTTACCTAGGTCACAAACTTGCATATCCTGCACATGTACCCCTAAACTTAAAATAACAGTTGGAAATAAAAAATAAATAAACAAAATAGCCCAAAATGATAATCTTATAAAGAGTTGTATTTTCAAATATCTCAATAAGTGAAGTTTTATAAACTACCTGGGAAATTTTAATTTTAATTCATAATTTTCTTCATTTTTCAAAGTAATTGAGGCTTCCCTTGGTAATTAATTTCACTTTTTAAAAAAATCCTGGAAACCTGTGAATTAATTTCACTATTAATTAAGGAAGTTTATTTTTTATTTTCATTATTTCTTTTTTATTTAAAGAAGGCTAAATTTGCTCACAGTTCTTCAGGCTTATAGGAAGCATGGTGCTGGCATCTGCTTGGCTTCTGGGAAGGCCTCGGGAATCTTACAATCATGGCAGAAGGCAAAGGGGAAGCAGGTGTCTCACATGGTGGGAACAGGAGCAAGAGAGAGTCAGGGGAGGTGCCATACACTTAAAAAAAAAAAAAAAAAACATATCTCCTGAGAACTCACTCACTATCATGAGGACAGCACCAAGCCATGAGGGATCCACCCCCATGACCAAAATGCCTCCCATCAGGCCACACCTCCAACATTGGGGATTACAATTCAACATAAGATTTGGCATGCCAGGTGCAGTGGCTCACACCTGTAATCCCAGCACTTTGGGAGGCCGAGGTGGGCAGATTACCTGAGGTCAGGAGTTCGAGACCAGCCTGGCCAACATGGTGAAACCCAATCTCTACTAAAAATACAAAAATTAGCTGGGCATGGTGGCACATGCTTGTAATCCCAGCTACTCAGGAGGCTGAGGCAGGAGAATTGCTTGAGCCCAGGAGGTGGAGGTCGCAGTGAGCCAAGATTGTGCCACTGCACTTCAGCCTGGCCAACCAGCGAGACTCTGTCTCAAAAAAAAAAAAAAAAGGTTTGGCAAAGACATATATTCACACTATATCATTCCACCCATGTGCCCCCAAATCTTGTGTCCTTCTCACATTGTGAAATAAAATCATGCCTTCCCAATTGTCCCCCAATTCTGAACTTGTTTCAGTCTTAACTCAAAAATCCAAAGCCCAAAATGTCATTGAAGACAAGGCAAGTCTCTTCCACCTATGAGCCTGTAAAATAAAAAACTAATTATTTGCTCCTAAGACACAATGGCAATGCAGGCATTGGGTAAGCATTCCCATCCCCAAAGTGAGAAATTGGCCAAAAGAAAGGGGCTACAGGCCCCATGCAAGTTCAAAATGCAATCATTAAACCTTAAAGCTTCAAAATAATCTTATTTGACTCCAAGTCCCAGGTCCAGGGCTCACTGCTGCAAGTGGTGGGCTCCTAAGGCCTTCAGCAGCTCTGCCCCTGCATCTTTGCAGCATACAGCCCCAGATTGTTGAGTGTCTGGGCTGTTTGCAGGTGCAGAATGCAAGCTGCCTGTAGATCTACCATTCTGGATTCTGGAGGACAGTGGGCCCTTCTCACAGTTCCACTAGGCAGTGCTCCAGTGGAGATTATGTGGGGCTTCTAACCCCATATTTCCCCTCTACACTCCCTTGGATGAGGTTCTCTGTGGGAGTTCTGTCCCTGCAGCCAGTTTCTGCTTGGGCACCCAGGTTTTCTTATACATCCTCTGAAACTGAAGTGGAAGTTGCCAAGCCCCCACCACTCTTACACTCTGTGCACCTACCTATAGGCATAACACCTTGTGGAAGCTGCCAAGACTTATGATGGCCTATGCTCTCCAGAGCAGTGGCCTGAGCTGTGCATGGAGCCCTGTGAGCTGAGGCTGGAGTGGGAAGGGCTGGGAATGTGGGGAGCAGTGTCCCGAGGCTGTGCAGGGCTAGAGGGCCCTGGGTATGGCTCACAAAACCACTCTTCTCTCCTAGACCTCTGGGCCTGTGATGGGAGGGTCTGCCTCTGACATCTCTGAAATGTGGGCCTTTTCCCATCATCTTTGTTATTAGCACTTACCTCCCTTTTAGGTATGCAGATTTCTCTAGCAAGTGATTGCTCCACAGCCTGCTTGAATTCCTCCCCTGAAAATGTGTTCTTTCTCTGCCACATGGCCAGGCTGCAAATTTTCCAAACTTTTCTTTCAGTGTAAAGAAAATTCTTTCAGAATTTTCTACTTCCCCTTTCAGTGTAACTTCCAACTTTAAGTCATTTCTTTGCTCCTGCATCTGAACATAAGCTGTTAGAAGCAGCCATGCCTCTGACACTTCTTCATCACTTTGGTACTGAGAAATTTCTTCCACCAGATACCCTAGGTCATCATTCTCAAGTCCAAACTTCCACAGATCCCTAGGGCATGAACAGAATGCAGCCAAGATCTCTGCTAAGGCATAACACATGTGATCTTTGCTCCCAATAAGTTCCTCATTTCCATCTGAGACCTTGGTGGCCTGTCCTTCACTGTCCATATCACTATCAGCATTTTGGTCACAGCCATTTAACCAGTCTCTACAAAGTTCCAAGCTTTCCCTCTTCTTCTTTTCTTCTTCTGAGCCCTCCAAACTCTTCCAACCCCTGCCTGTTACCCAGTTCCAAAGCTGCTTCTATATCATCAGGTATCTTTATAACAATGCACCACTCCTCAGTACCAATTTTCTGTATTAGTCTGTTCTTGTATTGCTATAAAGACGTATGTAAGACTTGGTAATTTATAAAGAAAAGAGGTTTAATTGGCTCACGCTTCTGCAGGCTTTACAAGCAGCATGATGATGGCATCTGCTTGGCTTCTGAGAGGGCCTCAGGAAGCTTACAATCATGGCAGAAGGTGAAGGGGGAGCAGGCATCTCACGTGGTGGAAGCAGGAGCAAGGGAGAAGGTTCTTTATTTGGAACCTGAATCATTCTTCATTTTCTCCCAAATACCTACACAGTGATGTTACATGCTCCAAATGTATTTTGGAATTTTACAAAAAAAAAAAAAAGCCCCAACTATTTTCCTTATAATCCAGATTGGATGTGTGCATTATACTAAGGATTTAACTTGTTGAGTAAGTGGTAGTATAATTTTCCAGTTCTTTTTTTTTTTTTTTTTTTTTGACGCAGTCTGTCTCTGTTACCCAAGCTGGAGTGCAGTGGTGCGATCTTGGCTCACTGCAAGCTCTGCCTCCTGGGTTCACGCCATTCTCCTGCCTCAGCCTCCCGAGGAGCTGGGACTGCAGGCGTCCGCCACCACGCCTGGCTAAGTTTTTGTATTTTTAGTAGAGACGGGGTTTCACTGTGTTAGCCAGGATGGTCTCGATCTCCTGACCTCGTGATCCACCTGCCTTGGCCTCCCAAAGTGCTGGGATTAGAGGCATGAGCCACTGCACCCAACCTTCCAGTCCTTTTATTTAATATTCTATATTGGAATGGTGCCTGAAAGGTAGAGGCACCTGTTTTTTGTTTGTTTGTTTTTCCTGTGCTAGAATCACATGCTTCTTTGACTATCAGTGGTGGAGATGGAACACGGCTAACCACATGGCGGGGGCAGTTCTGGGACCTCCTGATATGACCCATCAGCAGATCAGTTAACAGTAAGCACATGATTGAATAATTCAATAATACTGTCCTAATTAAGAATCCCATGGTTGGGCATGGTGGCTCATACCTGTAATCCCAGCACTTTGGGAGGCTGAGGTGGGTGGATCACTTGAGGTCAGGAGTTCGAGACCCACCTGGCCATCATGGTGAAACCCTGTCTCTACTAAAAATACAAAAATTAGCCGGGTGTGGTGGTGCACACTTGTAATCCTAGCTACTCCAGAGGCTGAGGCACAGAATCGCTTGAACCCGCTAGGCAGAGGTTGCAGTGAGCCGAGACTGCGCCACTACACTCCAACCTGGATAACAAAGTGAGACTCTGTATCAAAAAACAAAAATAAAAAAAGAATCCCCAAAGAAAATTCTTTAATTCTGCAAATGCTGAATAGTTGTAATAATTATTAGAGTATTTTTATTGCACTTTGTTTCACAGGTACCTTACAATTATAGTATTCAAATTAGCTGTTCGTTGCAAGAAACATTTCAGAGTGGTTATCATTATTATTCTCATTTTGAAGATGAGGAAACCTGTAAGGATTTGGTTTATGACATTTGTGAATTCAAAGGCTCCTTTCTACATTCCATTATTCACACTATTAATTTAAGATATTTGGGTAATTTGAAAAGGAAATAAAAAAGGCATTTCACACAAACACTAATATATCTGGTAGTAATTAACTTCTGAAAAATGTTCATTCCTAGGGCTATATGGTTTTAGACCCTTAATATTTAGGCATGTTGAATGGGCTCACAGAAAGTATAATTAGGGGAGTGGTCATATTATTCCCTGTTCATTATTTCATTTAGGATTTGCTACTTGTTAAACAGAGGTTAGAATACATGGAACATATACATCCAACTTTTTAAAACCTGAAAAGCTCAATTAGCTGAGTAATTCCTGAATAATTGTGATTAAACAAATATGAGGAAAAAAATTAAAGTTCTCAGTTTGACATTAAACATTTAAAATAAGGAAGTGGTAGAGATACAGATTTTATATCAGTGTCTCAGAGCTTTTGTCCAAATATGTTCTCCATATTTTTTCTTTTTTGAGACAGTCTCTCACTCTGTCACCCAGGTTGGAGTGCATGGGTGGCATGATTTCAGCTCACTGCAGCCTTCACCTCTTGGGCTCAAGTGATACTCCCACCTCAGCCTCCCAAGTAGCTAGGACTACAGGTGTAAGCCACCACACCCTGCTAATTTTTGTATATTCAGTAGAGATGGGGTTTTGACATCTTGCCCAGTCTGGTCTCAAACTCCTGGATCGAGTGATTCACCTGCCTCAACCTCCCAAAGTGCTGGGATTACAGGCATGAACCACCAGCCCCAGCCCCATATATGTTCTCTTACTGGGTTCTTCAATATTTCTGGACATCACTTCCTTTTATATTTATTCAATGGAAAGCCAGAGCAAAGAAACAGAACTCAGACAGTCACCAATATGTATGGAATAGCTGCTGGGGTCAGAACGTGGTCTCAATGCTCAGGGGAACCATGAAGAAACCAAGTTCCAGATTCTTACCAACAATAAAATCTGCTCTCTAAGGGGGAGTAGGAATAGATTGAACAAATAGAAATCCTTTGACCTTACTACGGCTCTACAGAGTGGGATGAGATGATTCTGTAAGGCAAGGACAGCAAAGGCCCAGGAAGAGAAGCAGCAGCAGATCTAAACAATGGAAGGAGAAACAGACAAATTGTGTCAAAGATGTGTGTTAGTCTGATGATGAATTCTCTTCTAATTCCAGAAATGAAACTGAAACTTTAATTTCCAGAGTCTTGGCTCTTCAAATGAGTGAGTATTTATGAAAGGACACAGTCTACCACAGTATGTAGAAACATTGTTGCCAACTCTCATATCTCCAAGATAAGGAAGGTTCCCTAATTAAAGAAGCTTAATTGGTTACAGTTTCTCACCACTCCAGATAAGTTTTATACCCACCAGAAGGGAAGATGATGGCTGGAATTGTTTCAACAGTTGAAAGACTCTTGGGGAAATGAGCCCTTTCTTGTCCAGTGAGAGGAAGGACAGCACATCCATCAGCCAATCAGTGGGTAGATGGGCAGTAGGTTCTCTTGAAGGCTGGTTTGTAGAGGTGGCCCTTGGCATCTTCTCTTATAAGACCCACAGATGTAGCCCTGACCCTTATCTAAGTGACCAGTTAGTCAGTGGCTGGACTGTCCAGTTGAAAACAACTTCCAATCCCTTTAAAATTTGTAGCTAAATAACAGTTGCACATATATTTCAAATACTGCATTTGGGCTTAAATTCAGACTTCTGTAATATAAGAAACCTGCATTGCGTGCAACTACTATAACTTCGACTACTTTAGAGAGCAGTCTGTTGATCAAAGAAAGAAAATTCCATTACAAAGCATTAGTTTCTAGGGGTGTAATAGACAGTATGGTGAGCTGAGTAGGTTTTCTTCCTGGGAGCAGAGAGTACTTACTACGCAACAATGTGTTAAGAATTAAGAACAGTTAGAGAAAAAGAGGGACTAATTGACAGAGAACATTGCCATGCTTAGTTTTGAATTTTAAGTGGATGTTAGGAGAAATTTGAAGCTGTTGTTCTGGAAAGGGTTCAGACAATGACACTTGATACAGGTAAATTTTGCTGCAGTTTAGAGGAATCCAATGGCAAAAGGAATGTGATGTGGAGATTATGTAGATATTAGGTTTTTAGGATAGAGGGGAGACAGGTGACACTCTTCCCATTTTACAGATGGGAAAATGCTGTGATTTGAATGTGTCCCCCAAAGTTAATGTGTTAGGAACTTAATCCTCAATGCAAGTGTTGAGAGGTGGAACTTTTAGGAGGTGATCAGGTCATGAGGGCTCTGTCCTCATGAATGATTCAATGCCATTATCACTGGAGTGGGTTAGTTATAGACGGAGTGAGCTCCTGATACAAAGGATGAGTTCAGCTCCCTTCTTCTCCCTCTCTCGTGTGCTCTCTTACTTTCCCACCTTCTCCATGGGATGATGCAGCACAGAGTCCCTTGCACATGTGTGCTCCTCGATCTTGAACTTCCCAGCCTCCTGAACTATAAGAAATAAACCTCTGTTCTTTATAAATTACTCTGTCTCAGTATTCTGTTATAGCAGCACAAAAATGAAGGAAGACACAAAACTTAAGCTCAGAGAGGTTAATTCTATTTCCCGAGGTTTTGTGGCTAATGAGGATGATGGATCTGGGGCTTAAACCAAGTTGTTTCTGATTTCAAATCCCATGCTTTTATTCTGAAGATGATCAGGTAATTTTAACAAATATAGTGGATGAAACAATTATAGAAATCTAACGATGGATTCAGAAATAAGAAACAAATTTGCTTAAGAAAATTGAAAGACAGTAACAATACAACGCATTGGGGAATAATTTCTCTATGGGTCTTCACTACAATTGCTAGATGTTAACTTAGTTTACATGAACAAGATTGAATGGATCAAGAGTATTTCTCAAAGTTGAGTAAGGTATAGACCCCTTATTATTATTTCCATTTATTTTAATATTTAAGAGATGCTTTTCCTTTTTGATTTTTTATAATTAGGCAAAAGATGGCCATTTGTGTGGTTCCAAATTCAAAACCATTTATTTATATAAAATTCAAAACTATGGCTGGGTGCAGTGGTTCACTCCTGTAATCCCAGCACTTTGGGAGGCCGACGTGGGTAAATCATGAGGTCAGGAGATCGAGACCATCCTGGCTAACACGGTGGAACCCCATCTCTACTAAAAATACAAAAAAATTAGCTGGGCGTGGTGGTGGGTGCCTGTAGTCCCAGCTACTCAGGAGGCTGAGGCAGGAGAATGGCGTGAACTCAGAAGGCGGAGCTTGCAGTGAGCCAAGATCGCACCACTGTACTCCAGCCTGGGTGACAGAGCAAGACTATATCTCAAAAAAAAAAAAAAAAAAAAAAAAAAAAAAAATTCAAAACTACATTAACTCAAAAGTTTTCATCCCTGCCCCCTCCAAACTTTTTTTCTATTTTTCCCTCATAGAAACAAGTTTCTATTAGTTTTGATTTATTCTTTCATTATTTCTTCTTGAAAATCTAAGCAGAATTGTATATTTACATTAATATTCCTCTTCACCTTTCTTGCAAAAAAAAAATCCTCTATACCTTGTAGTTATTATTGGTGTTTTTTTTTGTTTTTGTTTTTGTTTTTGTCTTTTTTGAGACGGAGTTTTGCTCTTGTGCCCAGATTGGGTGTAATGGCATGATCTCGGCTCACTGCAACCTCTGCCTCCCAGTCTCAAGCGATTCTCCTGCCTCAGCTTCCCAAGTAGCTGGGGTTACAGGCATCTGCTACCACGCCCAACTAATTTTTGTATTTTTAGTAGAGACGGGGGTTTCACCAGGTTGGCCAGGCTGGTCTTGAACTCCTGACCTCAGGTGATCTGCCCGCCTTGGGCTCCCAAAGTACTGGGATTACAGGCGTGAGCCTCCACGCCTGGCCAGTTGTTGTTTTTAACTTGACAATACATCTTGGAGATTACTCCTTATTAGTATGCAGAGATCTTGCTCATTCCTTTTTACAGTTGCATAGCACTCCACTATGATGATATCATAGTTTCTTCAGCCAGTTCCCATTCATGGACATTTGAGTTCTTTCCAATCTTTTGCTATTATACATAGTGCTACAATAAATACCTTTGTGCACAATCACTTCATATTTTTCTTGTTTATCTTTGGGGTATATTCCAAAAAGTAGGTTTGGAATAGATGCCAAAGGTCAAAGGTACAGGAAAATTCCCTCCATGTGGAACTGTACCATTTTGCATTTTCATCAGTATTGCTTGTTTCTTTCCTGCACTTGTGGTAGAGAATGTTCTCCAGCTTCTGATTTTAGGACAGACCCTCTCAAATGGGGACAATTATTGTGGATTCCCAGTGTTGACTTAAGTGATTTTAATTATTATATTACTTACATATGAGAAAACATAAAATTATATATAAGTTCTTTATGCTTATAGTTTTTATGAAAGTATACAACTAAAGCAAATATACAGATTAACTATAAATAAACTAGAATCCCAATACAATTTGTGTTAACAACATTAATATAATAAATGATGTTATTTTTCTGAAATGAAATGGCCACTTAGAATGTGAATATGGTATTGATTCTTGTAACACATTTTTTTAAACATTGAGTATGCATATGCACAATATTATGTGCCAGGTGTATTGGTCAAGATCCTTTGAGTTACAGGAACAGAAGAACTAGCTCAGCAAGAAAACAACAACAGCAATAACAACAACAACAACACCTTTTTGTACTGTTTTGGATCACAAACACATAATTGGGAAGGTGAAACCATAAATTAAGAAATGAATGAACTCAGGGGTTACAATTATTTCATTTGAATTCTCTACCTCTGCCCCTGGTTTTATCCATACAGCTTTATTCTCAGACGGACTTTCTCTCTCTCTTTATCCAACTATTAGCAAAGATGTCCCATGGGTAGCTCCAAGACAATAGCATCTTTACAGGTCAAGGTCATCCCAGAAATATAAACCCCCCTTGTTCCCTCCCGAATCCATAAGCCCTGACCAAAAATGACACTGATTGGCTTGGTTGGATCATATGTCCTCCTTTGAACCAATCACTGAATCCTCTTATTAGCCAGCTTGGGTCATTTGCCCAACTTACTGGGAAGAAAGGTAGCTCTCTTAATTTTCAGCCCTACCAAAAATCCCAAAAGAAAGGCCTACAAGACAGATAAAGACTGACAGATACCCATGCCATTGTGAAATGACTCAAATTTTCCACTACTTTTCTCTACTGAAACTATTGGAAAAGCTTGGATGTAGTACATGATTGTGTGACTTGTCCTTCATGTGATAAAATTTCATCATCCACACATTAAACCTACTTCAGTTCTTTTTTTTTCAGTGGGACTATACCATTGGAAGTAGAATTACTTGAAAAAAACATAGTCACTGAAATGACATGATAGTTCTCAGTCCTAAAGTGTTATTCAGAATACACTTACGTGATTTTAATTTGAACTGTCATAACAATGAGAACCCAAGATTAAAATATTCTTAGATAAAAGATCCAGAAACCACCCACCTCCAATTTGTGCAGATGCCGTTTGAGGATTAACTCTTTAAAGCATGGAGAAAAATTGAATACTTTCATTAATGTAGTTTTCTAATGATTTGTGTTAATGTGCTGATAAATTTAATATCAAATTGATATGTTGTTGGTATTTTACCTACAATTTATGAAAGCAAATACATATAAAATAAAAACAAATATAAACATACATCTGTATAGCAAGTGCAACACTTGTATGCTCAAGAGCTTCAGCTTAATTGAGTTTACGTAAACCATTAAGCAGAGTTTTCTGAACTTTCTTCTCTGTATGGTGAGAAACCCAGGGTCTCTCTGAATATCTCTTAGGATTCTCAGGAGTGAGGGGTACTGTTTTCTGTATCTTACTTCTGCTTCCTTTATCCTGCAATGTGGGATTAATTGGGAGTGGAGATTAAAGATTAGAGAAATCTGCTTTACTGCCTGGAAAATTCAATCCCAGGAACTGAGAAAGAAATTTGGAGATATTCTTAACTATTTTGAAGGTGTGTGGATAAAATTTATGTGGGGACCTAAAAAAATTATCTTTTTATTTTAAAAAATTTTAACTGGTGCTAAGCAAAATATATATATATTTAACCATCTCTTTTTTTAAAAGTTCATTTTACCCACTTGTCTTACTTTATTCATTCTGCTATAACAAAGTACTATAAACTGGGTGGCTTATAAACAAATAAATTTATTTCTCAGTTTTGGATGCTTAGAAGTCCAAGATCAATAGACAGGTATGTGGCACACTCCTGTAATTCCAGCTACTCTGGAGGCTGAGGTGGGAGGATCACTTGAACCCAGGAAGCAGAGGTTACAGTGAGCTGAGATGGTGCCACTGCCCTCAGGCCTGGGCGACAGAGCAAGATCAAGTTGCCAGTAGATTCAGTATCATGTAAGGGCCTATTTCCTGGTTCATAGTTGGTGCTTTCTTGCCATGTCCTTACATGGTGGAAGAGGCAAACAAGTTTCCTCTGGCTTATTTTATAATGACACGAATCCCATTCATGAGGGCTCTGCCCTCATGACCTAATCACCTCGAAAAAAGGCCCTACTGCCTAATACCATCGCACTGGGGATTAGATTTCAACATATGAATTTTGGGGGAACACAGACCTTTGAACCATAGTACCACTTCAGGATGCAGTGGACAGAGATGAAAAAAAGTTACTGATTTTGCTCAGCTACAGAAGTTATGGAACTGGCATCACTTTATTAATTCAGGAAGTGCTTCTCATGTAACTGACCTTAGTCTACCTCTATTGGCCAAAGTTTCCTCATATATAAGAAGGGTATGTGGAGTATCATCTCTACAAATCATTGGCAGCTTTACTGGTTAATAAAGACACAGTCTTTAGAGCTGAAGGAATGAGAAAATGGATTAATATGGAGGTTAACTTAAGATAGAGAACATTTATTCCCTTACGAATTTTGACTTTTAAGAAAAGACAGCTTCCTCCCAGAAGAACAGATATGGTGAAATGGTAAAAGATGGAAAACCAGCTATGTATCAGGTATAAAGACATGAGTCCCTTTGTTCTGAAGCATCAAGTCTCTACCTAATGCTAGAAGGAATTTTTAGAGAAATGGAGGCATAGCTACAAATGAAGTGGAAAGAAACCCTATGTATTTGCTTTATAAAGAAACTGTGACTTTGAGGACAGTTTTTACATTTAGGAAAAAAAAATTTAAGTGGGAAAAAGTGTCACCAACAGCACACAAACCATACTGAAATGATTGTGAAAAGTCTGAAGTGACTGAACTCAAGAATATGAAGATCTCAAGATACTTCTTTGCAAATATGTCCCTTGTAGATGACAAGTCCCTTGTAGATACCAAATCTTGGGGTAAAATCAGCTTTGTGAAAGACTCACTTCCATGTAAATGTTTGCACCTTCTCAATGGGCTAGAATTTTATTGGCGAATGTTATTAATGGTAATGGGACATAGGTACACAAATCCTTTTCTGTGTCACTGGGAGATGGGAACTCTTAGTATGCAAAGTCTCTGCTGAAATCAAAGGGAATTTGCATAAGATCCACATTGGTCGCTTAACGCATAGTGTAGCTGGCATCCAGTGCATGCTAAAGGACAACATAAAAACCTCAAACACAAAATGGCTCTGTGCATTAATGCTGCTTAGGAAAGTGCTAGCTATTAAATATTTTCACCAGTATTAAGTATCTTGATATTTATTCTTAAGCAAGATTTTGAAAAATACTTATCATCACACTGCAGTTGATATGCAAATTTTAAAGCAACATTTCAGAAAGAAGCAAAATAATGCCACCAAACTGTTTATAAATTCTTCCATTTAAAAATAGTTTGCATCATATAAAAGTTAACTCCAATTCTCTCATACCAGTTAAACAATTATTTCATCAAATGGAATTGAATCTTAGTTTCTCAGTTTGCACAGAGAATAAAATTCAAAAGAAGAATCAGAAATTAAATTGAAGTTTAGGCAATGCATTTTTAGGCAAAAATAATAGTAATATATGGCTGATATTTTCAAAGCTTGGCTTTTCTTTTAAATTTTAAATTTATTTTTATTTTAAAGCTTCAACAGTGTTTTCCAGCAGGTGTCACTGTAGGCAAATATAAAATGACAAATACATCGTTTCTACAGCTTGCGGCCAATGGTTCCTTGAGAAAAAGATTTATATTCAGACTTCTCAATTATGATTTTGTTTCTGGTGTTGTCATTGTTGTTAATATTAGTCTCCTAGCATAATTTTCTGTTCCTATTGATGCATTCACAATGCAGTAACACTACCCAGTTGAATGAACAGAAGCAGTAGTATGCACTATGAAGTTCCACCCAGTTTGGGGGTAGAACTTTTACCATTTATAGAAGAGAATCCTAGAATCTTGAAATGCCTATCTAATTAAGATATATTTTAATTCTGAAGCCTCTGGCGGATCTTTCCTAATAGTCTTAATTAGTAATTTCTGATTTTTATGGTTGCTATATAAACTTTGTTAAAGAAAAAACTCTAAAGTTTCATCAGGAAGGAAAAGCTTTAAAAGTATTCGGCAAAAACAGTTATCATTAGTCTGGGATGGGTATGTGAAAGGAAGGAAGGGCGTAATAATGTTACTGGTTACCTTGAAATTATACTTCAATGGTTGGGTTAGAATTGAATTCATATTATTCAGCCTGCAAAGGACGTCTCATTAGTTCCCAGAGAAACCATTTCTGAACATATTATCTCAAGGAAATCCAGAGAATCCATTATTTCTCTTTGCCCCCTTCTTTTTAATATGCACAGCACGGAGATAGGGAAGCCGAATGATAAGGTACTAGCAGGAGAATTTTCCAGGAGTTATTTTGCTGATTTCAAAGTCTTCCTGTTTCCTGGTATCCGTAAGCACCTTGGCATAGTGTTCAGAGCTCCTAAAGAAGTGTTCGGTCCGCATCTACAGGCTAGACTTGGCTGCTGACGATTTGACATTGCAGACAGATTTTTAAAAAAACGTATACAAGAGAAACTGGTTTAAAATACCCTTCTCATCTCACACCCAATACAAAGACCCACATGACTGAAAAAATGTTTTATGCACTTGATTCTTAGGAGAAGAAAGTTGTATTCCATGCATCCAAGCAGGTAAGCAAAAATATTACTTTCTCCATTTTATAATCAACTCACAAACTCTCAGGGAAATTGCTGGTTCCTGTGACTACAGTTCTGAATCCCAAAATAGGATCCACATCTCCTGACTCACTTCTTTCCCCTAGAACACGTCGCCTAAAATAGGCGTGTTTTTTAGAATCCAAAAACATGTTTTCCTTTTAATAATGTCAGCGTTTACTGAGCCCCAACTCTATATCTGGACTACGCTAAGTACTTTATACGCGTTTCTCTCAATTCATTTTCTTCTTGCTCTCCTTTCCTATGATGTAGGTACTATCATTCGTTTTATACTCACACAGGAATAGATTCAAAGAGAACAACTTGCATGGGATACTGCAGCCAGGAAGGACAGAGAAGAGGCCTGGATTTGGGTCTTTCCAAATCCAAAAGGCTTTGTTCTTAACCAGTATACTCCCACAGCAAATATGATACATTATTTAGGAGAATAACAAACTATCCTTGGGAAGTTACACAAAAGAAACCAAGGCACTTTTCCTGTATTATGTATGCTTTAGGTTAGAACCAGCCTCATCCTGTCCAAGGTGTTTCAGCTATAGCCCTGTATGGTACCGGCTGTGTTCAGAATAATGCCTGCAATTCCTAATGGCGTTTCCCTGACTTCACTTATTATATCTATAGATTTAAGGTAAGATTCTTAACAAAATCAAAGGCTCTTCTGGGAAAAGACAATAACTAGAAACTCTGAGCATTGTAAATCTCACAGCCTATTGCATTTTAAGAAAGTGTAGTAAATATAATGAAAGAACTTCAAAGAACTACTCACAGTTCAGTTTGCACCATGTTAGAATATTTCCATTTGAGGCCCTTTGGAAAGGCATTTGGACTGTAACTTTAGTAATTGCAATGAAGTTAAGAGTTTACAGTGGATTTAAAGTCAGAGAGTCTTGGATTAAAATCTTTACTGTGTCACTTTCCTGAACCTTAGTTTTCTCATCTCTAAAATGGTGGCTAATGTAAAAATAGCAGCAGCAATGAGTCAGTGATTGTTAGGCACTAAGCAATGTTCTAAGTGCTTTACAGTCATGTCTTTCTTTATGCTCATAGAGCTCTTTACACAATGCATGGCACATATTAGAAAGCCAATTTGTTTGCTTGCTTCGTTTTGTTTTTGAAATGAGGACAGGGACTCTGACAAATTCATCTTTAACATTATAAGGGAAACTAAGAATCTGTCTTAAAACTAGGAGTCTGTGTTAAGGAATCACTGGATATTTGGATTTTATTTTCTCATTTTCCTATTAGTTCATTAATTCTCACTTAATTGCATGCTTTTGTGTCCTATCATGACCAGGAACTTGTTTTCCTGTCCACCTTCTTGTTTTCAGGAACCTGTTTTTCAGGAACCTGTTTTCTTGTCCACCTTCTTGTTTTCCCACGTTATTTCCTTCAAAAACCTCATGGCCTCTCTTCTCCTGGGTCCCAGGCACTGGAGGGTGGGACTTGCTGCCTGTAGGTGCAACCTGAACCCAGTACTCCTACACCAGGGTTGGGAGTTAGTGCTTCTGGTAGGAATAAAGTTACGTTCAAGCATGCACATACACATGCACGCACACACACCCACACAAGTTAAATCATATATATGAGTTATAGTAAAATCATTTAAATGAATTTACAAGTTTATGTAAAATATCAAACTTTTCAAAAGATAATGATTTATGGTGTCAAAGGTAACGTGCTCGTTGAAGAATACCGGGAAAATAGAGAATATATTTAGAGAGAAATCATAATCCCAGTAACAGAAAGAGTAAGTAACATTGTATTCTTTCTTTCTAAATATGCTTAACTTAATTCATGTGATTTTGTATCTTTTAAAAATATGCTTTTCTGCTATAGATTGACATTGAAAGAAAAAAGACATTTAAGTTTCTTGTGATTCACAATAGTAAAACATGGCACTCTTACTTGACAAAGGAGAAGCCACTGCAGAAAGTGATTTTAGTCCAAAATCGTGTTTCTAACAATATTTGAATAGAACAGTTATGCAACTGCCTCTCCTAGAGTGTATTAGACAAGTCAAGAGGCTCTTGCAGCCACTGAAGAGATACTGAGGGCTGGGCGAATGTGGAAGCCACTTGGACCAAGAGAAGGTGGTGTGCTGGGCTGAGTGGGGGATTCCTACCACCTGGGTCTTGCAGGGTGGTGGTCAGGAATGGGTATAGTATAGCCACAGCCTGTGTGCTGGAGAACAAAAAGCATGAAGCAATAATTCTGTAAGAGTAGTTACCCTTTGAAAATAAGTAGATACAATGAGCTCAAGCTCAATAGAAGAGTTAAGGTAACAAACATGCTTGCTCTCTGATATTAGGAGGTTTTTAAAGGCTACAGATGTTAAGACTTCCCTGAAGCCTTGAAACCCTTGGGTAAACACAACAGAAAGATGTGGGTGTGCTGGAGCCTGTGGTTATTTGATGCTGGAACCCAAGGTGTGACGTGTTTAAGGCCTTAACTTCAGAATAAAATGGAAAACTGACGTTAAAGTGGACTAATAATGGCTGAGGTTTAATGGTAATACTGAATTTAAATTTCTTTCAACTTTGCCCTAAGTTACGTATGTATGTCTCTTTCCTCTGCTTTGTGTGCCCTCCAATTACCTTTCCACACAGCACACAAAATGATCTTGTAAAGAAGTAAATCAAGTCTCATCACTTGCCTGCTTAAAGTTTTCCTAAATGGCCTCCTGGATGTGGCTGCTATGACCCTCCTTTCATCATCCTCAGCTTCAGTGACCTTCCTGAACCTCTACTGGGCTGCTCCAACCTCAATTCTGCCTCTCCAACCCCTTCCTCTGGTTGATGTCAGTTCTCAGCTTGGTGTCACTGCATCCTGGAAAAAGACAGACACAAGCCCCCAGAAAGATAGATGCACAGTGTTCATTTAAAAAGAGAATGAGTTTTCCCAGATCTCCAGGTACTTGCAGTGGTCTATGTGGCCAGGCAAATATTTATGATAATTTACACACAAACGTATATATAGGTACACACAGACACAGACACACACACACACACAACACAATATCATTTCCAGGAGTGTAAAGACATTTGATCTTTAGAATGACTTAAAACGAAAACTAGATGAGCATATATGTGAGGCTGAAAGTAGTTGTGAGTTGCAGGTAGATAGCCGAGGTTAGATCAGCAGCATATTTACATAGTATTAAAATTAGTAGAGGAGATACTGGTAAGGAAGAAAAAGCAGTACGGAGTTTGTAGAGACATTTGCTGCAAGATTTTAATGTGAATCTCAGTAAGCATGACTCCTCGGAAGAAAATGCCTGAGAGGATATCCCATTTATTCGTTCGTTTCCTTCAACCATATATCTTCCTTCATACTAAAAAAAAAAATGAAAACAGCTTTTGACTTTCCCAGAACTGGCTTTAAGCATAAATTCTTTTCCTAAAGAAAAAATTAGGAAAGATCGGTATTGGAAACATCTGGGTAACCATTCGGAGAGCCCTGTGCTGTAGTGGACCCATCCATCCTTCATCCTTCCATCCATCATTGGCCTAAAATATATTAAATACCAGCTAAATTCCAGATGCTATGCTAAGGACTGGGCATTCCAGGACAAATATTCTTTCCCATTGTGGGGGATGAGCTTAAGCTATGAAACAGTCTCATGTTATAAAATAATGATTGGATTCAGAAGGAAGACAGGAAAGAAACCCTTCCCTTCTTCCTTGGGTACTCTTTTCCTCACCTTGTCTGTGAAAACAAAAAGCAAGTCTCTAATGTGAGAGGTTTCCACTTGGCTCTAAGTACAGCACCCAAATTAAAGTCAGAGTTCAATAACAGTTTATTAAATGAATAAATGAACATACAAATTACTATATCCCAAAGCCTTCAGGGATCCAAATTTGAGAATATAATAATGACATTTTCTTCTACAAAGTCAAAATATAATCAATGAGAAATAATCTTTTCAGAAGGGAGCAGAGGGTAAGTGTCAAGTTGAGAAGAACTTCCATGATTAGCTTTCTTCCCAACTCAGACCATCTAATCTTTTTCTGCTAAGGGTCACCCAGGGCCACCTCTGTTGTGCCTTCTCCTGAACTCATCCCGTCCCCTGCCACTTGTCATACTTCATCCCAACCCTCAATCCTCAGCCAGTTTTGTCTCAGTCCTGAACTTCAGAACACTCTCCCTCTTCCTGGGCCTTCCCCTCTCATGCTCCTCTTTCCACCTTCATTTACTGGCTAAGAAACTCGCACACTGCAGCTTTCTGCACAGCAGATTTCAAGTTAAGGCCTCCTCATAATGAGGAATGATGATGTGATGTGGGCGACTCAAGGGACTACTATACTTCACAATATAAGGGAACTCCTTGCTGTGGGCTTTTATCCACATCTGTATTTACCCACTCCTTCTCAGAAACCTGTGTCTATAGGAAACAATCTATAAAACTAATCACTGCTGAGGTGCAGCTGATTGATAATGACTTAACTTTCCCTAGGCAAATTAGCCTTTTAAAGTGGGCTCATAGAAAAACAATGCCTCAGTGCACTCTTGTGGTAGAACTTGGGGTTTTGTAGCAGGCTGCTGAGGAGGATCTATTTGAGCTGTGGTTTTTCCTGATGATGATCTTCGATCAAGAGCAGGCAAAAAAGACTGCTTACATCTGAGCCTGCAGAACATTGACTCCATCTATGCATTTATTCCTCACCCTTGCATAGAGTTCCTATTATGTACCAATACTGTATTAGGCTTATAACAAGGAGGAAAAACAGCTCTACCTCGAAGAGCTAAGAGTCTAGTTGGTATATAGACGTACAAGTGGATCAGTATGACATAACATTTTAAGTGGAATGATAAAGATGCACATAAAGTATTGGAAGAACATCTGAGCTATGGACAGGGGACATAGGGCTAGGTAGTAGATGGACAAAATGGCAGGTAAGGTCCTGAAACCACCCATGCTTAACTTATGATAGGATCAGAGAACTTAAGACCTGTCAGATGACTGTAACAGGCTGAAGTCAGAAAAACAGAGCCCACAGCAGGCAGTTCAACAGAAATAATTTAATATGGAGAGGTAGTTCCAAAGCTATTGGAAGAGTCTAAAGAACGAACAGGGGACAGGAAGGAAACCCAGAAATTAGCAACAGTAGGAAGCTGGTAGGAAGCTGCTAATACCCCTGAAGCTGGAGGGACAAAGGGTAGAGCTAGTGTTGGAAAGCCCAGAAGACAGGACTGCCTGATGGGAGCTGGAACCACAGAGGGACATAGCTACTGCCAAAGATACACTGGAAGCAGAGAGACAGGAAGATGTTCCCTAGTTTGTTCTTTTCTTTTCTTTCGAGTCTTGCTCTGTCACCCAGGCTGGAGTGCAGTGGCACGATCTCGGCTCACTGAAAGCTCCGCCTCCCTAGTTCCCGCCATTCTCCTGCCTCAGGCTGGAGTGCAGTGGCAAGATCTCGGCTCACTGAAAGCTCCACCTCCCTAGTTCCCGCCATTCTCCTGCCTCAGCCTCCCGAGTAGCCGGGACTACAGGAGCCCCCCCACCACGCCCGGCTACCCTAGTTTGTTTTCTGTCTGCTCTTGAATCACTTTTCACTGTCTCTCATTGGCCAAGATGGCCGCAGGCCATATAGCAAGAGTGTCTGAGATACAAGTAGAGCAAGGATGGTATGTGGGGTTGGATCTGGGGGCAAATAGACACATTACCGGCACAGTCATCTTAGTTGTCTTATGTCACCTGTGACAGCCGTCATTTGCTCAAAGTTGTCCTGTTTGTTTTGAGTAGAACCAAGTCTGGAACTTGGGTAAGGTGAAAAGCAGTGAGTAAAGTAGAATTTACGGGGGCACTGTTATGTTCCAGACCACATGCTAGGCTTCTCACAAGTATTATGTCATTTAATTCTTCAAATATCTGTTTACAGTGGCTTTCTGACTCTCGGTTCAGTTTGTTCTCAAAGCCAAATAATCTAACATTAAAAGAGAAAAAGAAAAAACAATGTTATCTTTGTGCTATAAAATATTTATGGAAAAATACTTAGGTGAAGGCTAAGGAATCTTGTGGTATGGTTTAGTGTCTATTCCAACTTCATTCTGCATTAGACTTCACATAGGATAGGCCTAAGGATGCTAAGTAAGTAGATTCCAACATGTGGCTGAGAATCCCTGGGGTCTGCACATGCACACTTATACTTTGACTTGAGATTTGGGGCTGTGCTCTGTCTTCACAGCAGTATTCTGCTACTTTTCATATGTATGCCATTGCTAATGGGAAAAATACACATTTATTTAAAATCATGAGGAAATTCAGAGTAGCTTTTTGTAATTTTGCACACTCAATTAATGGATAAAATATATATGATCGCTGTCATGTGGTGATCTGATGAATTTTGAGAGCTGGAAAAGGACCCTTCATACTTGGAAAAGTAGGAAAATCATACTGTGAAACTACTACCATGGGGAAGTAGGATATTATAGGAAGAGCTAGCCCAATTAATGACAGCTACCATTTATTAAGTGTTCTGGTGCTATGCGTGTGTTAAATCATTAATTCTCACATCAACCCTATAGGTGAGCCATATTATTATTAAGATTCCTGTTTTACAGATGAGAAAACAGGCGCAGAAGAATTAAGTGTGGCCTAAGGTCTTTGAACCTGTGGTAAGTGGTAGAGCCAGGATTTGAACCTAGCCAATTTGCTTCTAAGCTTCACATTTTTAACCACTGCTTGTTCTCCTTCCAATTTTTTAAAATCTCCTCTCCTATGTGTTAAATCACATCAAGCTAAAAAAGAAAATTGACAAAAGGGTATAAGGAAGATGATTACAGACCCATAAAATCCATTGGCAGTAAACTATTAATACAAATTTACAGGAATTTTACTATATTTAAAAATACCATTTTAATTTTGGTATCTTTAGATGATAAATAAAATGTTCATATATATTTCTTCTCATTTTCAAACTCATAATAATTATATAATTTTCTTCACCTTAGTAGAGCAAACTGTTAATAAATTGAGTGGTTAGTGCTTAAAGACTGTTAAAAACCACTTCAAATAACATGCCAATTTCATCTTTACAGTAATACCAGGTTGTTAATTAGCTGAACTACCCAAATACAGAGATTATAGTTAAAATGGTTTTGAGTGGGTGGTGATAATGATGCACTGCCTGTTTTACAACATGCTCCATGCCATGCACTTCAACTCCCATTTTTTAAAATAAAAATTTCCAACACTATTTTTCACCCTTTTCTTAAGAGAGAGATTCCACTGAAAAATAAAGTTCTTGCTAATTAAATATTTCCATAAACAATGGATCTTGTATCAATGGGGAAATATGTAAGAATGAACTATTCAAAGAAGGGAATTTTTCTCTGCTTGAGTACACAAGAGGAAAATGTCATTCCTGTTGAACGTTTTAGAAATGCCACTTTTAGAAAACTTTAAAATACCATGATGGTTGATTTTTTTAAAATAGTTTCTATTTGGAAAAAAAAAGTCACTTTCACGTTTCAGTAGCAGCTACTCTTGTATAATCTTCAGCACCATTAAAGAGATCTCTAGTCTTAATGTCATTGCTTTTTTTCTAGAGAAAGACCTATGGTCATTTTGCTGGGGTTGGGGGAGGAGGGGCAAGGATTAATGGTCTTTATTGTTTCTTCGTTTCCAGTGGCAGTGCCTTTCATCAGGGCTGTCTTGAACAGCCACATCATGTTCATTTCATTCTATAGCCAAACAGCATTTGTTCAACAAACACTTCTTGAGTGTTTCCAATGGTCCAGGCCTTGGGCAAATCTGGGGATATTTTCATTAGTAAGAAATAGGTCCTGGCCTGAAGGAGCTACCAGTCAAGGAGAGAAGTCTGATATGTAAATGTAAAATTACAATCAATGTGTTTATCATTGTAAAAGACATCCCACATAGAGAGCTGTGGGAACAGAGGCAAAGACCATGATCTATGCCTTTGTTGGGGAAGGAATGGAAAATAGCAGGGTACAGTTGGCCAGGAGAAGTTTTGCGAAGGTTGAGCATCTGGAATGGTGGGGAGGGTCTGTCAGGGGTGTGGGGAAGAGCACTTCAGTTGGAAGGAAAGGCATAAAGTCAAATGGAGGTACTCAAGAATTGGACAGGCTTGAATTTGAGTTATAGACCAGTAACTCCTGTACCATGCAATCTGAGCAAACTCCTTATCCTCACATAATAAAATGGGGACAGTAATCCACATTGTGCAGCATTGCAGGGAGGATTAAAAATAATGTACTTAATGTGGCTGGTCCCGTGCTAAGCACCAACCATCGCAGGGAGGGCTCCTCCTCTTCCTCAAGGTGGTTCCTGTAACAGCTTCAATGTCACCACCTGACCACCATTTTTAAAGCCACCTCTCACTACAGCATGTTCTTTATTTGGTTACATAATGGTGGCCAGTTTCCTCCAGTAAAATGCAAGTTCTATGAGGGCAGGATTTGTCTTGTTAACAGCCATATCTCCAGTACCTGAACAGTGCCTGGCACATAGTGGGTGCTTAATAAATATTATTATTGTCACTGATGTTATAATGGTGTGAAAAGACAAGGTGATTTATAGAAATTATGTGGCTGTACTTTGGAGTTCATTGGAGGAGATGAAGCTGCACAGGAACACTCAAGATTGTAAGAAGCTAAAGAGTCTGAATTTTATCTGGCAGGTGCTTCAGTAGGTTTTTGAATAAGAAGCAAAATTTACCTTGTCAGTAGACACTATGAACAGAAAGTCAGCAGGTTCTTGGTACTGTTATGTAAGGGATGCTAAAGGCTCACCTATTCTGACTTTGAGGAAATTCTCTTTCTAATTTGTCTCCTCTATTGCTTTATCTGAAGGAATTGAAGTTCTCTGTATTTGGGAGTCACACAAACATTCTATTCCAGACAAACATTACTCACTCTCTTCATTAAAAAAGAAGAATCTTAATTATTTAGGTAAGCAGATCCTTGCAAAGTCAATTGTTTCATGTAGGATCAGAGAGTACTGGAGCTAGACCCACTTTAATTTCGTGGAGAAGGAATGGAGGTCCTTACAGATGGTTATAGAACCACTGATTCTCCAGTCTGTGTTTCTTCCACTGTGCTTCACTGTCTTTCCTTCCTGGAAATGTTTTGTCTGCCTGTCTGTCTTACTGTAAACCTTCTGGTAGGGCTGTCATTCAAAAGCCTATTGCTCTAGATACAGTGATTTTTTTCAGGGATGGGCATTTGACCCAAGCAGTCATCCCTGGAGTGGATCCATGGGTGCCCATAGAATTACCTACATGTTTCAAGTTAAATGCTATTAATTAAATGAATGGGTTTAACAGGCTGTATTTATGTTTTGCCAAATGAAATTGCAACACAGCAATTCACATGGTGGGAATTTTCCAACTTCATGATAAAATACCTTCCTGAAAACCTGGGACACTGTAGAACAGAAAGCGTGAGCTATTTGGTTATTTGCTGGATGATGTTAAGTAGCAAAAAGGATGGTAAAGGCATTAATACAGTAAAATATGTGTGTTTTGCAATACTAAATGAATATGGTCAAGAAATGACACCCCACCTTTCAAGTTTATCTCAGCAAGATTTATGCTGAATGTTTCCTATGGATGCCAAAAAGTTTTACAATTATACTAAAAAGATAAAATATTACTTTGCCTAAGCAATTTTGCCTAAAATTGTAACTCAGAGTGCTTTGAGAACATGAATATTTTTCCTTTATAAATATTTTTGTGTTCTTTATTAACATATAGTTAATCTCACACCATAACCACATGCATAGATGTTTATACTATATAGAGAATATGAGCATTTCATAAGCATTTTATGCCATGCTTTTCTTTTCCATTGGATACTATAGTACACATTAGTACCCAAGAGGTTCATTTCTTCTTCTTGGGCTGAATGGCCCATTTATCCGTGGTGAAGTGAGTTTTTTACACACATATTGTAGAATCATAGACTCCAGTGCCTTGCCAAAGGCTCTGTGCCAGGTGCTACATCTATAAAGAAGATTAAGATGCCATCTTTGCCTTCAAGTAGTTCACATTCCAATGACCAAAGTAGTTCACAGTCCACTAACCAAGTTATTAGTGCAGAGATCGTATTTCTGTGGGGACAGGCACTGCATATGTATTCAAGGAACACTTGCCCATACAAATTCATATAAATATAGAGTCTACTAATAACTAGGAAACTGTTGGGAGATTTGGTATACTACTCACCTTTTCTGCATTTTGAGGTGCTCATCAGTGGAGTACATACACGAAGATCCATAGCCACACAAGAAGTGAACTTTATTGCTAGAGGTTGATGCCCTGTAACTTCCCAAACATAATATTTCCAGTAAGTTTTGTCCTAGAAGCTGGCTTAGGCTTGAGACTGAACTTGGGCTTCCCTCCCATCCAGTGGAAAGAGCCAGGCTCACAAAAATCCTGATTCACTTGTCAATATGTGGTAAAGAGATAAAAGGTAGCCCTGTTCTGTTGTTTTTCATGTGGAGAGATAAGAAGCACAATCAGGCTCTCCATACCCAGATGGGGGAAGTGAAAAGAGGGGCAGGTACACACTTAATACCTCAGCCCAGCAACCAAAACCACTAGGAAAATGTATTCTGATGAATGTTGCATTTACAACCTTGATAGTTACCCCAAAATTAGGCCTTATAGACCTTAGGGTCTATGATAATCATTATTTTACACCTTTAATTTTTTCTTCTTTAATATAATATGTCTCAGAATAATCCTTGTTGAAAATCCATCCTTTATGAGCAATGCAGATGGCACAAGATGGACGAACCAGGAATGTTTTCTGTAAAAACTCCTGAAAAAGAAAAGAAAGGGGTCTCCTCCTCCTTTGTGGGTTGAGACAAATGTGAGATGAGGAAGAAGGATGCGGCATTCAGGGTCGACTGAGTTCCAGCAAGGGTCCAGAGGTAGAAGAGAGCAAATCATGTTTATTGTGTGTCCGAAACTTTAACGTTCAAGGGCTGAACAAGGAGAGAGAAAAGAAGCTAGAAATAAAGCTGGAGTGGTGACACAGAGTGGTAGGGAATCCCCTTACTCCCGTACTCCCTAAATTTAGCTTTTATGCTGAAAGCTGTGGCCTGTCCTTGAAAATCTGGAAGCAAGAGAGTGACAGGATGAGGTTGGAATTTTAGCAAAAGCACTTCAGTGTGAAGTGGAGAAAGATTAGAAGGGACTCGTTATGGGTTGAATTGTATTCCCTTTCAAAAAAGATGGTTGAATTCCTAATCCCCAGTACCTCAGAATGTGGCCCTCTTTGGAAATAGGGTCACTGCAGATATAATTTATGATGAGTTTTTACTGGAGTAAAGTGGGCCCCTAAGCCAATATGGCTGGTGTCCTTATTTTTAAAAAAGTGACTTGTTCACAGAGATAGACACACATAAAGGGAAGATGATGTGAAGAGACACAGGGAGAAGACAGCCATCTACAAGCCAAGGAGAGGGGCCTGGACTCTCCCCTCAGAGCTGTCAGGAGCAACTCACCCTGTTGACCTATTGATTTTGAACTTTCAGCCTGCAGAACTGTGAGACAATACATTTCTGTTGTTGAAGCCATCCAGTTTGTGGTATTTTGTTAGGCAGGCATGGGAAAGTAACACAGACTCCAAGATTGAAGACCGAGTAAGAGGACTGACGAAGGCCTGAATTAAGATGGAATGAAAAGAAAGCTCTTGAAAGATATTTAAGAAGTAGAATCGATAGAATTTGGTGATTAATCAGGATGTGTGGAGTTAACATAGTGAGTAAGATAGACCTACATTTCAGTCCTGGCTCTATTCCTGCTTAATGATGTCAACTTAAACCATTCATCTTCTGTGTGCTTTAGTTTTTTTCATCTCTAGAATAGAGGTCATAATAGTTTCTCTGATGGTTAATTTTATGTGTTAACTTGACTGGGCTAAGGGATGCCCAGATAGGTAGCAAAACATTTCTGGGTGTGTCTGCGAGGGTGTTTCCAGAAGAGATTAGCATGTGAATCAGTAGACTGAGTACAGAAGATCACCCTCACCGATATGAGTGGGCATCATCCAATCTGTTGAGGGCCCAGATAGAACAAAAGGCGGAGGAAGGACAAATTACCTCTCATTGTTAACCTTTTCCTGCCCTCAGACATCAGAGTTCTTGGTTTTAGGCCCTTCAGACACTGGGACTTCCCTCAGTCGCTTCCCTGGTTCTCAGGTGTTTGGGTTCAGACTGTGTTATACCATCAGTTTTCCTGGTTCTCCAGCTTGCATAATCATGTCAACTAATTTTCATAATAATATCTCTTTCTTAGATAGTTAGATATAGATATATACTGGTTCTGTTTCTCTGGAAAACACAAATACAGTTTCCATCTCATTGAGTTGTTGTGCCAGACAAGAGAATGAATGTTAAAATCTTATTACACTGGTATAATAAATACTTCACATAGTAATATTGATAAATATAATAAATACTCAATACTTTTAAAAAATGTTTATTTCAATAGTTTTTGGGGAACAGGTGGTTTTTGGTCACATGGAAAAGCTCTTTAGTGGTGATTTCTGAGATTTTGGTGTACCTGTCACCCAAGCAGTGTACACTGTGCCCAATGAGTAGTCTTTTATCCCTCACCCCGCTCCCAACCTTCCCCCAAGTCCCCAAAGTCCATTGTGTCATGCTTATGCCTTTGCATTCTTATAGTTTAGCTCCCACTTATAAGTAAGAACATACAATATTTGGTTTTCCATTCCTGAGTTACTTCACTTAGAATAATGGTCTCCAACTCCATCCAGGTTGCTGCAAATGCCATTATTTCTTTCTTTTTATGGCTGAGTAGTATTTCATGGTGTATATATACCACATTTTCTTTATCCACTCAGTTGATGGGCATTTAGCTTGGATCCATACTTTTGCAATTGGAAATTGTACTACTATAATAAACATGCATGTGCAAGTGTCTTTTTAATATAATGACTTCTTTTCCTTTGGGTAGATACCCGATAGGGAGATTGCTGGATTGAATGGTAGATCTACTTTTAGTTCTTTAAGAAATCTTCGTATTGTTTTCCACGGTGGTTGTACTCGTTTATATTCCCACCAGCAGTGTAAAAGTGTTTCCTTTTCACCACATCCACGCCAACCTCTCTTAATTTTTTTTTTTTTTATTTTTAAATTGTGGCCATTCTTGCAGGATTAAGGTGGTATCTCATTGTGGTTTTAATTTGCATTTCTCTGATAGTTAGTGATGTTGAGCATCCTTTTATATGATTGTTGGCAATTTGTATATCTTCTTTTGAGAACTGTCTATTCATGTCCTTAGCCTACTTTTTGATGTGGTTATTCGTTCTTTTCTTGCTGTTTTATTTGAGTTCCTTGTAGATTCTGGATGTTAGTCCTTAGTTGGATGCATAGTTTGTGAATATTTTCTGTCACTCTGTGGGTTGTCTGTATACTCTGCTGAATATTTCTTTTGCTTCGCAGAAGCCTTTTAGTTGAATTAGGTCCCATCTAGTTGTTTTTGTTTTTGTTGCATTTGCTTTTGGGTTCTTAGTCATGAATTCTTTGCCTAAGACAATGTCTAGAAGATTTTTTCCAATGTTATCTTCTAAAATTTTTATGGTTTCAGATCTTAGATTTAAGTCATTGATCTATCTTGAGTTGATTTTTGTACAAGGTGAGAGACAAGGATCAAGTTTTATTTTTCTGCATGTGACTTGCCAGTAATCCCAGCACCATTTGTTGAATAGGGTGTCCTTTTCCCACTTTATATTTTTGTATGCTTTATTAAAGATTAGTTGGCTATAAGTATTTGGCTTTATTTCTGCATTCTCAATTCTGTTCCTTGACTATGTTTATACCAGTACCATGCCATTTTGGTAACTATAGCCCCTTGTATAGCTTGATGTCAGGTAATACAATGCCTCCGGATTTGTTCTTTTTGCTTACTATTGCTTTGGCTCTACAGGCTCTTTTTTGGCTTTGTATGAATTTTAGGATTGTTTTTTCTAGTTCTGTGAAGAATGATGGTGGTATTTTGATGGGAATTGCATTAAATTTGTAGATTGTTTTTGGCAGTATGGTCATTTTCTCAATATTGATTCTACGCATTCATGAGCATGAAACATGTTTCCATTTTTTTGTGTCAGCTATGATTTCTTTAAGCAGTGTTTTGTGATTTTCCTTGTACAGATCTTTCGCCTCCTTGGTTAAGTATGTTCCTAAGTTTTTTTTTTTTCAGCTGTCATAAAAGGGATTGAACTCTTGATTTTATTCCCAGCTTGGTTGTTGGTGTACAGCAGTGTTACTGATTTGTGTACATTGATTTTATATCCTGAAACTTTACTGAATTCATTTATGATATCTAGGAGCTTTTTGGATGAGTGTTTAGGGTTTTCTAGGTGTATAGTCATATCATCGGTGAACAGTGACAGTTTGAGTTCCTGTTTTCCAATTTGGATGCCCTTTGTTTCTTTCTCTTGTCTAATTGTTCTGGCTAGAACTTCTGGTACTATGTTGAATAGAAGTATATGCTTTCCCCCTGAGAACTGGAATAAGACAAGGATGCTCATCTTCCCACTTTTCCCTATTCAGTGTGATATTGGCTGTGGGTTTGTCATATGTGGCTTTTATTACTATGAGATATGTCTCTTCAATGCCATTTTTCTGAGGGTTTTAATCATAAAGGGATGCTGGATTTTGTCAAATGCTTTTTCTGCATCTATTGAGATTATGTGATTTTTGTGTTTAATTTTCTTTATGTGATGTATAACATTTATTGACGTGCATATGTTAAACCATCCCTGGTATGAAACCCACTTGATCATAATGTATTATCTTTTTGATAAACTTTCATTGAGGATTTTTGCGTCTATTTTCTATGTTTATCAGAGACATTGGTCTGTAGTTTTCTTTTTTGTTATGTTCTTTCCTGGTTTTGGTATTAGGGTGATACGGGCTTCATAGAATGATTTGGGGAGGATTCCCTCTTTCTCTGTCTTTTGGAGTAGTTGTCAATAGGATTGGTACCAATTCTTCTTTAAAGGTCTGATAGAATTCAGCTGTGAATCCATCTGGCCTTGGACATTTTTTCGTTGGCAATTTTTAAATTACTGTTTCAGTCTTGCTACTTGTTATTGGTCTGTTCAGAGTTTATTTCTTCCTGATTTAATCCAGAAGGGTTGTATATTTCCAAGAATTTATCCATTTCCTCTAGGTTTTCTAGATTATGGATGTAAAGGTGTTCATAGTAGTTTTGAATGATCTTTTGTATTTCTGAAGTATTGGTTGTAATATCTCCCGTTTGGTTCTTATTGAGCTTATTTGTATCTTCTCTCTTCTTTTCTTGGTTGATCTCGCTAATAGTCTATCAATTTTGTTTATCTTTTTGAAAAACCAACTTCTTGTTTCATCTTTCGTATTTTTTGTTTGTTTGTTTCAATTTTATTTAGTTCTGCTCTGATCTTTGTTATTTCTTTTCTTCTGCTGGGTTTGGGTTTGGTTTGTTCTTGTTTCTCTAGTTCCTTGAGGTGTGACATTAGTTTGTCTATTTGTGCTTTTCTAGACTTTTTGATATAGGCATTTAATGCTATGAACTTGCCTCTTAGCATGGCTTTTGCTGTATCCCAGAGGTTTTGATAAGTTGTGTCACTATTATTGTTCAGTTCAAAGAATTTTTACATTTCCATCTTGGTTTTCTTGTTAGCCCAAAGACCATTAAAGAGGTTATTTAATTTCCATGCATTTGTACAGTTTTGAGGGTTCCTTTTGGAGTTATTTTCCAGTTTTATTCCATTGTGGTCTGAGTTGATACTTGATATCATTTCGATTTTCTTAAATTTATTGAGACTTGTTTTGTGGTCTATTATGTGGTCTGTCATGGAGAATGTTCTGTGTGCTGATGAAAAGAATGTATATTCTGCAGTTATTGGGTGGAATGTTCTGTAAATATCTATTAAGTCCATTTGTTCTAGGGTATAGTATAAATCCATTGTATCTTTGTTGACTTTCTGCCTTGATGACCTGTCTAGTGCTGTCAGTGTAGTATTGAAATCCCCACTATTATTGTATTGCTGTCTATCTCATTTCTTAGGTCTAGTAGTAATTCTTCTATGACTTTGAGAGCTCCAGTGTTAAGTACATATATATTTGGGACTGTGATGTTTTCCTGTTGGACTAGTCCTTTTATCATTATATAATGTCCTTCTTTGTCTTTTTTTGATGTTTTTACTTTAAAGTCTTTTTTGTCTGATATAAGAATGGCTACTCCTGCTTGCTTTTGGTTTCCATTTGCATGGAATATCTTTTTCCACCCTTTTACCTTAAGTTTATGTGAGTTCTTATGTGTTAGTTGAGTCTCTTGAATACAGCAGGTACTTGGTTGGTGTATTTTTGTCCGTGCTGCCAATCTGTATCTTTTAAGCGGAGCATTTAGGCCATTTGCGTTCAATGTTAGTAGTGAGATATGAGGTACTGTTCTATTCCTCATGTTAGTTGTTGCTTAAATACCTTTTTTTTCCATTATGTTATGGTTTTAGATGACCTGTGTGATTTGTGCTTTAGGGAGGTTCTATTTTGGTGAATTTTGAGGTTTTAGTTTCAAGATTTAGTACTTCTTTTAGCAGTTCTTGTAGTGCTGGGTTAGTAGTGCCAAATTCTCTCAGCATTTGTTTGTCTGAAAGACTTTATTTCTCCTTCATTTATGAAGCTTAGTTTTTGCTGGATACAAAATAAATTCTTAGCTAACAATTATTTTGTTTAAGGAGGCTAAAGATAGGACCCCAATCTCTTCTGGCTTGTAGGATTTCTGCTGAGATGTCAGCTGTTAAACTGATAGGTTTTCCTTTATAGGTTGCTGATGCTTTTGTCTCACAGCTCTTAAGATTCTTTCCTTTGTCTTGACTTTAGATAACCTGATGACTGTGTGCCTATGGTGATGATCTTTTTGCAATGAATTTCACAAAATTCATCAAGGAGTTCTTTGAGTTTCTCATATTGACATATCCAGATCTCTAGCAAGGCCAAAGAAGTTTTCCTCATTTTTTGCCTCAAATAAGTTTTCCAAACTTTTAGATTACTCTTCTTCCTCAGGAATATGAATTAGTATGCTTAGGTTTGGCTATTTAACATAATCCCAAATTTCTTGGAGGCTTTTTAAGTTTTTTTCTTTGTCTTATTGGGTTAATTTGAAAGGCTTGTCTTTGCGCTCCGGAGTTCTTTCTTCTACTTGTTCTAGTCCATTGTTGAAACTTTCCACTGCATTTTGTATTTCCCTAAGTGTGTCTTTCATTTTCAGAAATTGTGATTGTTTTTTCTTTTGTATCTATTTCTCTGGAAACATTTTCATCCATATCCTGAATTGTTTCATTTCTTTAAGTTGGTTTTCATGTTTCTCTGGTATCTCCTTGAGTAGCTTAATAATCAACATTCTGAATTCTTTAGCTGACAATTCAGAGTTTTCTTCTTGGTTTGGATCCATTGTTGGGGAGCTAGTGTGATCCTTTTGGGGGGTGTTATAGAATCCTGTTTTTTTCATATTACCAGAATTAATTTTCTGGGTCCTTCTCATTTGGGTAGAGTATTTCTTCAAATTGTTCTTGAATTTATTTTTTATTAGACTGTTTTTTTTTAAATTTAAATTTCCTTTCCCCTGCTCTTAAGGATCAGATTTTAGTATTTATTTTAGTCTAATTTGATTTATTGGTGCTGTAGAGGTGAAGACTCTATATGAGCTCCTTAGTTATAGACAGTCTTTGTCTGCTGGCTTTCCCCCATGCTAGTTGTAGTAGTTATATTCTTGGTGTGTGGGTGAGTTCACTGTTCCCTATGGAGTTGGAATGGCAGGGATCTCTTGAAGCTTATCTTGTTCTCTAGTAGTGCATATTTTATTCAATTTTTTCCTAGTGTTTTATTTACTGATTTGATGAGTCAGGCTTCATGCCAATAGGGGAGGTAACCCTGGGTAGGCACCAGTTGTGTCTAAGGCAGATGGGTAGATGTAATACCCAATAGTGGGCTGAGGTCTTGGCCTTGATGAGGGTGGGTGGGGGAGCTCTCAATTAGATGTGCTGAGGTTTTATCTAGGTGAAGAGTGGGAGCTACCTCAGCTCCCCTACCAGGCCAGCAGGAAAGCTATTCACCTCACAGCCTCATTCCCATCCTAGTATTTCAGCTATTCAGATCAGTCAGGCACTTTTCATCTACAGGGATGTTGATGTTCCAAATAGGGAAGAATTGTTACTCTGCCTCTCACGCAGGCCTGAATCTTGGGGGTGCTCCTCCTGTGGGGCTGCATTCACCCTGAATTTTTCCAGAAAGGCTACCTATAGGTGCCTTCATGCTGCATTCCTGTGGGGGCAGCCCCAGCTGTGTCTACAGTGGAGTGCCAGGGGGAACAAGGACCCCTTTTCCAAGGCCTTTCATGATCACAGCGGCAGCCTGCCTGTTGGGGTAGAGGTGCAGACTTCCCCTACTATGCCCAGCACTGCGATTGTATCTCTGCTGTGAGAAACTACCCTCCAGTGGAAAGATCTGGTACTCAAGGCCTGCTGTTCAGATTCTTTTGTCCCACAGGGTGATCCCTTGATGTGGTGCTCTCCCACTTCCCCTAGGGATGGGGCTCCCTGAGAGCTGGACTGCAGTGATTGTTGTTGCTCTTATAGGTCTAGCCATCCAGTGGGGCTACCAGGCTCCAGGCTGCTGCTGGGGAATGTCTGAAAGAGTCCAGTGATGTGATCATTCTTCAGATCTCCCAGCTGTGGATACCAGCACCTGCTCTGGTTGAGGTGTCAGGGGAGTGATGAAATTCCTTGGGTGTAGATAGGTTTAGTGTGCTGGCTTTCTTGAATGCTGGTTATGCTAGCAGTGAAGTTGTCACGTGGATAGACTCAGGACCTCTGGTTAGCCAGGACGTTGCAGGCAGTGGAATTAACTGTTGTTTTCTCCTTCCCGGGAGCAAGGTTATTCTGTCATGAGTTGCCGTAATGTCTTGAGTTGGTTGGCCTCCAGCCAGGAGGTGGCGCTTGCAAGACAGCACCAGCTATGGTAGTAGCAGTGGGATTTGAGCTTGCCCTAAGTTGGCCAGGGGAAGTATTCTGCTTCTTAAGCAATGGGTGGGACCATAAAGCTCCCAAGACTTTATGTCTTTTGTGTTCAGCCACCAGAGTGGGTAGAGAAAGACCACCAGCTGGGGGCAGGGCTAGGCGGGCCTGAGCTCAGACTCTCCTTGGGGGATTGGCAGTGGGTGGTTCTCCAGCCAATGGGGTTATGTTCCAGAGGGGATTATGCTGCCCCTGCTTAGCAGTATTGTTCACCAGGGAAGTGGGGGATAGCCAGTAGCCAAAGGCCTCATCCAACTCCTACACAGTTGATGAGTCTGGTGTGGCTCCCGCAGTCCCCGGCTAACAGTGCCAGGTTTGGATTCAGGCAGCCTGCACATAGAGCCCAGACCTGTACCAGGCCCATATTGTTTTGTTTTAAATAAAATATCTGGATTACATTAAAAGAATTGAGAATAATTCATAATTCTTACCTGGCCAGGTAGGGTATGTTATTATTCAGTGAGAGGAGAAATATTGGAGATAAATGAATTTGGGCATCAGGATGATACATTTGGTATATTAAAAATACACAAGCAAATTATATGTTACTAAAAATACACTGCCTTACCTTTAAGGTCAGCTTTCATAAAGTTCAAGTTGTATATTTTTAAATTAACAAAAAGTTATATATTATCCATTAAAGGTAATCTCATATGGACAATGAAATCATCACCATCATGTTTCTAGGTTATTAGGGAAAAATAATGACAAAAATCATATTTGCTTAAAATCTTTTAAAAAAATTTATATTGATTGAATTGACTGTTACATTGAAGACAGAAATATTGACTTTTGACAACTTGACCAACAATTAGTTCTTAATTAACCTGAAGTTGTCAACTTATGATCACTCTCTCTTGGATGAATGATCTCAGATGTGGCAATCTATAACAGAGAAATTGAGTCATCTGACAGAAATTATCTTTGGCAAGGTTTTAGTCCTAGGGTTACCAGATGGAATACAGGACATCCATTTAAATTTGAATTTCAGATAAAGAGTTAACACTTCTTAAGGATAAATATGCCTCAAATATTGCACGGGACATATTTATACTAAAAAAAAGTGTTTTTTTTTTCCCTGCGATTCAAACTTAACTGGTGTCCTGCATTTGTATTTGTTAAATCTGTCAATCCTATCTCAGTTTCCTTTGATGGAATGTACCTCTGTGCTAATATTTAAAAATAGGTTACATTTGTGCTCGCTTCGGCAGCACATATACTAAAATTGGAACGATACAGAGAAGATTAGCATGGCCCCTGCGCAAGGATGACACGCAAATTCGTGAAGTGTTCCATATTTTTTAATTGAAAATCATTAAAAAAATAGGTTACATTCATAATCATCCTGATTTGAGATATATTTTGCCTAAAACTTGGTCTACATGATTTCTCAAAATCCTTTCTTGAGCCCAAGGATTTGCAATTCATAATTTAGTGAAGAACATACAAAGAAGGACATTATTAGTAAATGCTTTGCTAGAAGCAATGCACTATTTAACAGTACAAAGAAGTCGAAAGGGTCAATCACATATGCAGTGTCTCAGAGTGATATTTTCATAAGACTTTATTTAACACACTCATTTCCACAGGTGGAACTTTGTTTTCTCCCTATTGATGGGAAGATTAATACAACAAAATGAGTGTATCTGCTTGTTTCATGAAGATGACAAACCTCTTTGATGTGTTTACCTTTGTATAATGTTTTCATATACCATTTATATAATTATACCCTAAGAAATAAAATCACTAGGTATTTTAAAAATTATTAGAATCATGGTGACATTTTAAATGAATAGGGGATGAAATGAGATGGGCTAAATACCATGTGATTTCAATTTAGACTTTAAATATATCCATGGGGTCCCCATAGCTTTCTTTCCAATGGTCTATTCCCATGCCTTTCGAGTTTCAAAAGAAGATATCATAGGACCATCTGCCTCAGTCTTGAGCACTCACGACCAAATAATGGCACACATGAGAAACCTGGAAAGTTTTACTTGTAAACCTAGGCCTGGTTTGGTTTGCTGCAGAAATTACAATGGTTAGTTTGTGATTGTTCACTTAAAATTAATCAGATCTTTTCTTATAAAGAATATTACTTTGACTTTTCAAAATGACTTATCTTCTTACTTTCTGTGACTTTCCCTAAGGCTTATGAAGTAGTCATACAGAAAGAAGAGAACTATACTTCTAATTTCCCCAAATATCTACTTACATATTTTAAAATGGGTATTAATAATTAAAAGGCCTTTGGTAAATTAGAAACACAAATAAATTGAACTTCACTTCTAAGGAGAACAAAGCAGTAACAGTAATTCCCAACTCACAAATTCTCTGAGAAGTTCGAGATGATCTATTTATAAAATTCTAACATATTTTGGGGGGAAAAAAGGCAACAGAAGGATTTGTCCACACCGTTTTCTCATTGGCCCATGATCACAGAGCTGTTCAGACCTGTCTTGTCACCTCCAGAGGACACGTACGGGAAAACCTTTCCTTTGTCTTCAGCAAATGGACTTCTCTTGCTCTTTCTTCTTTTTGTTCTTTACCTGTGAGAAGATAGACGAGATGGATGAAGGGATAGATTCACCACATGAATCACAAGCTTTTACTTTATGAAACAATACTCTAAGGCATGGTTATGGAACCTTAATGAGCATAGGGATCTTTGAAAGCATTTAGGTGGAGTACCTAACCAATGCTGTAAATCAGAAAAGACTTCTCAAAGGATGTGAGTTCCAAGCTGTGAACAAAAGGGTGAGTAGGAGTTACTGGTGAGGACAGTATTCCAGGTGGAAGTAAGAGTATGTGGGAAGACCTGAGAAGTAATAGAGCTTGATTAGCTAGAGAGTTGAAATGAATTAACTTGCCAACCAGAGTTCTAGGCCAGATCAAGAAAAGTTTTATAAACCATGAAAGAAGAAGATTTTATCCTGAAGGCTTTGCTGAAGAACCAGTCATGGGTTTAATGTCGTGGAGGACATAATAAGATTCACACTTCCAAAAAGATACCTTTGATTTCAATGTGGAGAATGAACTTGAGGGGGACAAATAAGAGCCATAAGAGCTGTTATTAAGCTTTTCCAGTAATCAGGGGAGGTGATGGTGACCTGAACCAGAAAATCGGTTGTAGGAATGGAGGACACTGAATAGGTTCAATAAATATGTAAATGGCAGAATTGACCAGACTCGATTGATGGGTTGTGGAGAATGAAATGTGGGAGGTTGTAGAATATTTTCCAAGTTCTGGTTTGGGAGACTGAATAAACGATGATATGATAAAAAGTAGAACATGAATTTGTGGGAGAATTAAGCAAGAGATAATGGGTTCGGTTTTGGGAATATTGTAGGCCCTATGGATACTGAATTAATTTATGTGATTAACAGATATTTGTGGAGTACTAATTACAATGCCAGACCATGTGGGTAAAGGTTGCAAGGGTAGAGGAGTGAATAAATTTATTTAAAATCTATAGTGTAGTGGGGGAGATATGCAATAAATAGATAATAAATACAATAAATATACACAGTCATGTGCCACTCAATAATGGGAATATATTCTGAGAAATACATCATTAGATGATTTTGTCATTATCTGAACATCATATAGTGTAGTTACAAAAACCTAGATAGTATAGCCTACTACACACCTAGGCTATGTGGTATAGCCTATTGCTCCTATTTGTAACACAATGATATTTGTGTATCTAAACATAGAAAAGGTATAGTAAAAATACTGTATTGTAATCTTATGGGAACACCATTGTATGTGTGGCCTATTGTTGACCAAAACGTTGTTATGAGGTGCATGACTGTATATGTGATGGAGAGGGATGGGATTGGAGATCAGGCTAGCAGTCATCAATCTGAGTAGAATTTTGCTAACTGCAGAGTGGTGTCTTTAAAGAGAAATAGGAGTAAAGGAACTAAAGTGACTTTTGTTGAAGTTCAAAGTCAACATTTTAGGCCCCCTGAAATGTGTACTTGGACGTAATGACTATGTTTGGAAAGAAGAATTCTTTTCTGGAATTGAGGGCATCAGATGATAAAGACAGCCCTGTCAAGCTTGAGAGCAGGGTTGTGTTCCTGTTTGGGAGGGCCCTGGTGTATGTATTAACAGAGCATCCTTAAATGTCAATGTTCACAAACACAAATGAAGTAGATAATGATGGTTAGTCAATGACTTGTGTTAGTAAATTAAAGACTTCACTATTGTCTTTCAAGTCAACAAACATTTATTGATTGCCTGTTATGAGCAAGGTCCTATGCTTTCTGTTAGGAATGCACAAATGAAAAGCATGCCTCCATCACAAATTCACACTCTGGTAGCAAGATGGGCATTTTATAACTAATTACAATATAAGTCAAACTAGAAAGTGCTAGGATGGCCGTATCAAATTTTATTAATTTCCATTGGAGACCAAAGGAATCAGTGAGTTTTTGGAGAAAAGTCAACTGGTTCTATGCTTCATAAAGTGTGGTAATTTATTTAACCATTCAAATGGGGTAACAATATTCTAGGAGGCAGTGCACATTATTCAAAAAATATTTTTATTAGAAACCTTCATTGGGGACATAGCAATTAATTCTATATGATTTGTGGCTAGGCAAATTTTCCTTTGGGGATCAGACTCTGGGTCCTTCACCTGGTGTTTGTTGTCACTGGAGATTCCAGCAGTCTGTCTTTCAGGCATTTTTCATTGAAGTGGGTATGAGTATTAGTATAATTGGAAGCTTCAGAGTTCCCTGAAAGTAAAAGGATAGTCTGGCTTTAATTTGTAGCCATTTGTCTTTTTTCTTTTTTTAACTAGTTAGTTCAAATTCTACCCATGCTTAAGGACATCACACTTCCAAACAATGGCCTTCTCCCAAGTTAGGTCAAGGCCCACTGCTAGATGCTATCATAGTACTATGTGGCCTTCTTTACAGCACTGATGTCAGTTGTAACTTTCCTCTATGTGTGTGATTGTTCAGGTCTTCATTCAGTCACTTCATTCAGTTAACTAATGCCAGTTGGCTTTCAAGTTAACAGAGCAGAAGCCATATATCTGTTAATTTTTTTCATTGCCCCAGCTTTTAGCCCAGTGCTTGGCACTGAACTGGTAAACGAACTCCTGCCTGAAGTTTTTGCTTCCTTCTTGTGCTAACTCTTGCAGGGGGTGATAAGTGGGAGAAGGTGGGCAGGGGATAGATGATGCTGGTGAAATTAAGTTGCTAACCACTCCTTCATTTAGTGTCCTAAACTTATTTCACTGAAGTTTCAAAATATGCTCCTCCACCATTCTGTTAGGGAACAAGCCTGGATCATATTATTCAGATAATTTATAATTGTGTAAATTGTAGTCAACTTCCTCATTCAACATTTGCCTTTCCAAGCTGAAGAGGCTAACATTTCAATATGCCTCAAATAGCAGCACTCTACCCCCCATGTTAGTTGCTATTTCCTTTGTTGCTTGTGGTTTCTCTGGCTTCATGTTATTATTTGAGACGTGGTGACTATAATCTCATGTGGCATTCAAAGAGTATATACATTGGAAATTTATACAATGCTAATCTCACTGAGTTTCTAATATTCTGCTGCATGCATTTACATTTTCTTCATGTTTTAACCCAAAAGACAATTCAGTCAGTTTCCTTAGAGAACTAACAATGACTTCCAGGTGTGTGCCTTCCCTGCCTGAAGCTGATAGCTCAGAGCCATTCATTGTATACCTATGCTATTTATCATAAAATATGTTAGCTTGTACTTACTAAGTTGAAGTCTAGTTATTACATTTCTAGTGACTTATACAAATGGTAAGATTTTCATACCTATATATTACCTTTTCTCTTAGCTACAAATCTGAAGCTTTAATATGGAATAAGTTTGAGCTTTCTGAACATTTATAAATGTGTTAAATATGATTGGCTTCAGTGAAGATTCACAAATAACTTTGGAGGCAACTACACATTTATTCTTATTCTGAATAAAGATGTTTCCTGATATAAGTTTACCCATGATAAAACTGCTTTATGATATAACACTGTTCTGTGGGGATTTCTGTCTTCATGTTCAAGAGTAGGCCGATATGCAGCCAGCATGCACCAGTATAGCCGTGCTGATGGCTTTTTACAGATAGTGTTCATTTTGATTAGTTGAAGCTTCAGTTCTGATTGCTTGAAGCCAAAATATATTAAATATTTTGAATATTTAAAGTGATCACAAAATCATTAAATGACATCAGAACCACATTAGCTCTTTGTTTCAAGCTATTGAGTTTTACTTCTCCTAGCTAGGTAGAACACTAATCTATAAAATAGGCTGAAGTAAAACCACAAGTGTAAAATAGAGGATCTGGATTACCTTAAACTATAATCAAGAACTAACTGTGTTTTTATAGGTCTGACTTCAAGTCAGTGCATCTGAGGCTGCTGGGAACTGAAAGTTCTTTGACTCTTTTAGGTAATTGGAGGACTTTTTTTTTTTTTGGTCTCAGAGAAAAGGAGTAGACTTGATAATGTACTTCCCCTTATTTCCTTATAAAATAACAGACTTATGATATATTCTTGCCACTCTGGTCAAAATATACCAAAGTTATCTGAAAAATCTGATGATAAGTTTGATTTCCCTATAGGGTTGGGCTATTGCTGCAGAACTTGTGCTTGAGGTGGGATGGTTTTCTATTTTTCAGTATTTAATTGGAGTCATGTTGACACATGATAAGAAGAAGGGAATATGTCCTTAGACTATCACAGAAACCATGAAAACATGGTTTGTCCTCAGCATTGCACAATATACGTAACAAATCTCTACACCCTGATTCTAAAATGAAAGTTGAAAAAAGGTAAAATTGCTATGAAAAAAGGAAGTATGTTCATATGGAAATTCCACTGTTCATTTTTGAATTCTATAAACTATTAGTACAAAGAAATTCAGCTTGAATTGACTTCAAGAAATTGAGACTTAGCCAGTTGTTTCTTGGTGGTTTTGCTTAATTATGTAAAATTTTCCTCAAGCTAGTCCCTCATGTTTCCCATGGTCTGGGCACCAGTTCTAGAAAGAATCTGAGAATGAAGATTTCAATACGTGTGGAAATGTCTTGGTATTTTTTGTAGTTATTTTCTAGCTTGATGGCTAATTGGTAGGGATGTTGTAGACAAATCCTTGCTCTTCAAAGTCTGATGCATGGATCAGCAATATTGATATCACCTGGGAATTTTTTTTAGAAAAGTGGACTTTCAGGCTCCCGCCCTAGACAGACTCAGACAGACTCAGTTAGAACTGACATTTTAATGTAATGCAGAGGTGACTCATGTATACATTAAAGTCTGAGAAGCTTTTGTGGATATCTAATTCCCATGGAGTCAAGAAGGAGCCCTGGCAGGTCTACATTACTTCCATTTTTTATTTTTCTTTTCTCTCTTTATCCCACAAGAAAGTATCTGTAAGTACTAAATGACTTTTAAAATCCTGTACTTTAAGTTTCTACATTACACTATGAAGTTTCCTGCCTTCAACTGTATGTTATTTGGATCTTTCAACCTACAACTAGATGGAAGATGATAGATGGTAAATTCTTAGTGAAGGAGACTTTGAGGTGACAATTTAATTTTCTTTCACTTTTGTGGTTCTTCATCATATAGTGGGTACTCTCATGATTCTTGACATTAGTTTTGATTATGGCCTTTAGAAAACACAAGCGTGGATTTGAAAGCCCTGTGAGGAAAATCTTGAACTTGAGTTAGCATTTTTGGGACTTGAAGTCATTAGCATTCACCTGCTCCTACCGGTTTCATAATTTAACTTGGGAGATAACTTATAACGTAATCTCAAAGAAAGGAAAAGTTTTCTGAATTAGACATCCTGGCTCTGTTGACATAAAAATATAATTATACTTCTACAAAATTAGTCAACAGATTTTTTTCTACAGTGAGAGTAGTTCTTCAAATGTTTATTTTATTTAGCTATAAGCAGTTCTTGTTCCATATTTTAAAAAGTCATTTACTTTTGCTTTTGGCTCTGCAAGTAGCTTCAAAATAGGGTCTCAAAATAGAATAATTTTATTTCGAATAAATTCTTTCACAATATCATTTTACCATTATTCATACAGTAAGCAATTCTGAACTATGTGCACACAAATACAGTCTTTGTGGGAATACTTTGAAAAGTCTTTAACAAATAATTTGAAAATGTTCCTCTTATAATGATTTTTGAAGCCCTTTCTCCTTAATTTCCTCAAATCTTTTAAATAGTCTCTGGTGATTTGACAATGCTTGCTCACATTTGTTGGTGGTCATAACTGGCAATTGGAGGTGGAATGGTGCCACTGGCATCTAGTGGGTAGAGGCCAAGAATCATGCTAAACGGCAATGCCAGGACATCCTCCGCAATGAAGAGTCAGCCCAAAATGTCAATAGCGCTGAAACTGAGAAGCTCTGTATTCAATGTACTGGTGAATTGGTTAATGCTCAAAGGTGCAGTTAACAGATATTCATGGAGATAGACCATTTAGAGACATAAAACAATTATTGACTCTAAACATATAGATGGGTAAATACAGTTATCAATTAATGTCAAAATTCAGCCTATAAGGTAACGTGAGCTCAATAGAGTTTGTATGATGTTACACATATTATAAATAAGTTTGGGAGTATCTGCCCTCCCTTTTCCCCTTTACCTCAGCAGTTGAATAGGTACCGTCATGAGAATACTGGATATTTCAATTAATAAGTTTCAAATAAAAGTGGAATTAAGCTAAAAATTATAAAGAGTCCTTGAATGGCTTGTTGATTAGAAACTATGTAACTCCTTGTCTAGGATAAAATACCAAACAGGCAGCAGCTGCTGGTAATTTGGTGCAAGTAATTGTACAGCCAATAAGTTGAAGAAGTGCTTATTAAAAGAAACTGCTTTCCTATCTGCTTGTAAGTTCAATTGAGTAATGCACTCTACATGTGGTCTGACATTGGGTAAATTATACACCTGATTTAAAAACACTCCATCCATAAGAGCTCCTATTTTGCTCATCCATAAAATTTTTACTTTCTTCATTACTACTTGCGGCAGTGTATGGCATAATATCTATCAAATTAGGCTTTGAGGACATCTCAGGCTGGCACCCTGCTGACTTGAAACATGTGTTTAATATTACTGCAGTGCTTTTAACCCCATGAGTGCCCCGGGTTGGCCCACAGAGGCATGCAGAATCTGTTCCGCTGTCTCTGTGCAGACACATTCTCCACCTACTGAGAATGAGAAACATCAAAGATAAAGGGGTGGGGGTTGGATTAAGGATTACTCACTGAGTAGGAGAAATAAGTAGTTAAAATTTGTAGGAAATAAGATAGACAAAATGAAAACTGTGTAGTCTACTATTTTGCAATTTTTAAAAATATGAGCCAGATATAAACATTTGAAAGCAAGGCATACTATTTGGCCTAATAAACTCTGAAAACAAGACACAAGAGGACTTTCTGGATAACTCACATGAAAGCCAAGTTTGGCATGTGTCTTATTCACATTTATAAATATGTGGATGACTTTAATTAATTTTAACAAACATTTATTGCTTTCTGTCTACTAAGTGCCAGACACTGTGCTTGATGCTGGAGACACAGTGATGAATGTATATGGCCCTTGCCATCTTGCAGCTCAAATCTTGTAAAGGGGTCAGGATTTCAACAATCAACTCTAATATAGTGAGTAAAGCATAAGTGATCTCAAGGTTCAACATTCATTCATTCATTCATTCATTCAGGGCAGATGGTATCTGACACAACTACTCTACTTGCTGGATCCCCATGGCAGATATTGCACTATTATAGAGCTAGATAGACCTGTGAATCTCAGCCTGATGCCATTAAGCATTCAAGTCACATAATTATTTTCTTCTTTTCTTTTCCATACTAACCTGCCAGTCTTCTGATTATAATTTAGTGTCTATGGAAAAAAATGGACTTAATAAAGAATTCTGTGTCTGTTATTATTTTGTGTGTGTGATTAATACTACTTATTTTAAATTAACAGACTGGTATATTGATCATAATTTAGCTCCGTGTGTATGGATACGCTATGGATAGAGGTCCTTTGACATCTACTTTTTATTGTAAGTGAATATTTTGTCATTCTTATATATTAGTCTTATGAGATTGGTTAATGTGAGTTAATGTGACTTTCTTCCTGAAGAGATAGACCCACTCTCACAGTGATGACAAGTTAAGTTCTGGGGCCAGCCAGACTTCAGAAACTAGAGTAAAGAATAGAAGCTACTGAAGGATTGGAGAAGGTTTTAAAAAATATATACCTGGAGTGAGAAAGAGAATGAGAGAGATACCAACCTAGATCCTGAGAAGCGTCAGGATCCACCAGTGAGAAACAGACTCAGGGTCAACCAGCAAGAAACAGAGGAATGCATTCAAGAAGAAGTTGGAGAAAGAAGATAGCAGGAAACAAAGGAATAAAAGGATCTAGGAAGGAGCTGGTAGTCAGACATACATGAGCCTGAGAAACAGACCATTGGATAGGGCGGTTCAGAAACCTATCAAGAGAGCAGTGTTATAGAGAAGCTGGAAGGGGTGGGGAACCCAATTGCGTAAAGTTTATGGAATAAGTAGCTGGTACAGAAATGGGAGTGCAGAGTGTGGGTATTCTTTCTAGAAGTTTGACAGGAGAATTGCACCTTGAAGACTTGCCTTCTGAAAGAGAGAACCTCAATATGTACAAAAGGCAATGCACAGGTGCATAAAGAGAAGATAAATGATGACACAAACTTCTAGGTAAGACATTCATATGTCTTCATTTTTCATTAATTCCTTTATTCAAGTAGCGAGAACATAGTTTAGTGGTCAGGCACATGGATGCTGCAGCCAAATGGCCTGGATTTGGATCCCAGTTTCACTATTATGACTTTGGGCAAATTGACCTCTGCACTTGCCTCAGAGGGTTGTTGGAAGAATTAAATAATATGCATAAAGCATCTGGAACTGTACCTGATGTAAACATGTATACATATTTGATAAATAATAAAGGAGTTAGTCTGGACAAGGGTTAAGAAACATGATACTCTAGGAATCTATGATGAACTTTTTTTTCTATGTTTTATGAACTTCTTACAAGGTGTATTTGAGATCTAAAATTACCGAGAGCCTGCAGAGAATGAAATTGCTATAGACGTCAGCACAAAATGTCCTAACAATCTTATTCGTAGGTATAGGTAGGTAAAATTGTAGAACTCTGTCAAAGAGTTAAAAGAATTTCCTGATGAAATTGCAGACTAATTTCTATGATGTTTTTGTGGAATTTGCCAGATATTACTCAAAGTTCCTTTCAGAATACCCATAGCAACCTTTGTCTTCCTATCTTCTTTGAATTTAACCTGCCCTTTCTACTCTGTCTCCTTTACTGTAGATATTATTTAGAGCTCAGGGAAGTAGGTCCCTAAAATCTTTCCAAGTTTTCTTCTTATTTTATTCCTTGTATTTTTTCTCAGTTGATATCAGCTCAGAGAGTATTGGGTTAATTTAATAAATGCATCAGATGGCTCTTTCCTTGGGCATCTCAGCTGATGTGAATGTAATTGCTTATTAATTGGTTGAGAATATTCTATGAATAAGAAAAGGTAGTTGAATAATCTACTAAACTCTCCTTTCTTTCCTCTTAGACATATTATTTCAATTCAGGATTATAAGCATTGTTTATGTTGACTAGTGACCCTCTATTTTTATTTTTTAATTTATTTTATTTTTTTGAGCTAAGTGGCTTTTTTATTAGAGAAATCCAGAATTACAAAGGACTTAAGAGTTGGATTGGGGACCTTCTTCTTGCCAAAGGTGGGCACAACATTGACAATGCGCTGGTTGTACTGAATCCACCACTTAACCCTGCCTGTCATCATCTTCTTCTTTTTCTTTTCCTCCTCCTTCTCCTCCTTCTTCCTCTTCTTCTTCTTCCTCTTCCTCCTCCTCCTCTTCTTCTTTTTCTTCCTCTTCTTCCTCTTCCTCTTCTTCTTCCTTCTCCGCCTCCTCCTCTTCCTCCATTTGGCCACCGTGAGAGTCCGACCTCTCACTTTCCCAGAATGGGCCAGAGAAACATGGACTTTCCCTCTAAGCATGTGGATGGCTACTTCCAGGGTAATCAGGGCCTCCACACTGTACTTGCCCAGGGTAGTCTCATCCTCTAGGGGTGTGCTTGCCAGGAGCACAGGTTGATCTTCCCAGGCAGTGCCCTTCAGTGAGGCTACATGTGCCTTGATTTGGGCAGCTGCCTCCTGGCCAGTCACCTCAAGGGTGTGTAGCTCCTGGGCGCGGACAAAGAGCTGCATGAACCATGCTCCCCACTGTTGCTACCACAAAGACAGAGTTGAGAAAGAGGACCCACTATTTTTGAAGCTTAATGTAAGAAAATAGTTACATGGTAAATTATTGGAAGCTTTTACTTTCCACAAAAGCAAGTGATGGTTTTGCTCAGAGCAGCAACACAATGACCTGTTGCTAATCTTGGCTTATTTTTCTCCCTCCTTGTGAAGGAGAGAGGAATTGCTAGTACATATTATTTAATTTTAAAATGCATATTGAAAAAGAATTCTGATGGCTGCCTTTCAGAGCAAACTAATAGGTAACTGTTCTCATCACATCTGTATTGAGATTGCCTCTAAGGCTGTGGTAAAAGATGTTGAGTGGGCTCTTCCTAGGGTTCATCTCTTTATAAAAAAATTTTTAAATTTGTTTAAAAAGCTTTTTTTGGGTACATAGTAGGTGTATATATTCATGGGGTACATGAGATATTTTGATACAGGCATGCAATGTGAAATAAGCATCTCATGGAGAATGAGTATCCATCTCCTCAAGCATTTATCCTTTGAGTTACAAACAATCCTCAGGTTCGTCTCAATGGGTTATTTGAGAACTTGGAGCTGGGAGTGTTCTGTGGTATTCTTTTGATTGGAAATGGGAGCTGAATGGGCTGTCCAGTGGGCAGAGGGCAGGAAATTGAAAATGGAAAGAGGAAGTTTCAAATGGCTGCGAACAATTCTTGAAAATTCTAGGTTTGAAGGTGCTGCCCTGGTGATCCCGAGGATGTGGTTCTCAGGCTCATTGTATCCTAGCTCTGTGATTTGGTCCAAATCACTTAACTTCCCTTCAGCAACCTGTTTAGCCTCCCTGTGCCTCAGTTTCCTCATCTGTAAACTGCAAATGTTGGTGCTTATCTTATGTCCCTACACTGGGTTATAGTGTGATTTGAATGAAAGAACTTTGTGTACCACGTAGAACAACACAGTTCTCACTATGATTAGGATTAATCTTAATATTATTGTAGGTAGTTAACTTAGAACAATAGATAAAGAAGTTAAACTTTACCTAAGAGTAGAACTGGCCTTAGTTACCTGACTGAATACATTTCAAAAGTTTTATCACCCCTTATTTTAAATAAATTGAATAGTACAGAGAGATGGACTGGGAAGAAAGCAGGACCTAGAGGTGACAGAGTCAAACCTTATTGCCTGACCCATGTAGACACTTAAGATGTGCAGCTTACATGAATGAGCCATAGAGATATCTAAATTATTTGAAATTTCTGCATTACACTTTTTAATTTCTTTCTAAGTTTGATACAAGAAGAATATATTTGTTTTAAAATGAAGAGCATCATTATTTAAAAGAAAATACAACAACCAAAATAAACCATAGATAATCAGAGTGCCACAGACAGCTGATGTGGCAGCAGATAATAGGGGAGGAAACCTGGGGAGGGATAGAAAGAGCTCAAATTCATTGGGCGCTTATGTTCTAGACACTGTGATAAGTGCTTTCTACACCTGGTTGTATTTAGTCCTCTTGACAAGTCTAAAGGGTAGATGCTGGTAGTATCCCATTTTATAGATTAGGAAACTAGGACATAAGAGAGACCAAGTGATTTCCCATCTTAATGCTAGTTGGTGGCCAAGTAAGGATTCAAACCTAGTTGGTATGGCTTTAAAAATCTGTGCATTTCATGTATGTTTATTGCAGCACTATTTACAATAGCAAGGGCATGGAGCCAACCCAAATGCCCATCAGTGATAGACTGGATAAAGAAAATGTGGTACATATACACTATGGAATACTGTACAGCCATAAAATGAATGAGATTATATCCTTTTTAGGGACATTTAAAAATTTGTGCATTTCATGTATGTTTATTGCAGCACCATTTACAATAGCAAAGACATGGAGCCAACCCAAATGCCCATCAGTGATACACTGGATAAAGAAAATGTGGTACACATACACTATGGAATACTATGCAGGCATAAAAAGAATGAGATTATATCCTTTGTAGGGACATGGAGGAAGCTGGAAGCCATCATCCTCCGTGAACTAACACAGGAACAGAAAACCAAATACCACATGTTCTCACTCATAAGTGGGAGTTGAGGAAGGAGGACACATGGACACTGGAGGGGAACAACACATACTGGGGCCAGTGTGGGGATGGGGAGCGAGGGGAAGGAGAGCATTAGGACAAATAGCTAATGCATGTGGGGCTTTAAAACCTAGATGATGGGTTGATAGGTGCAGCAAACCACCATGGCACATGCATACCTGTGTAGCAAACCTACAGGTTCTTTATTTGTATCCCGGAACTTAAAGTAAAATTTAAAAAAAAAATAATAAAAATATTAAAATTAAAAAAGTCTTTGCATTTAATACTGAGCTAGATTAATCTCCAAGATCATGTGGACAACTTCCCATCTTGGAAGTAACTATCAGGAACTTCTGCTCTAAGTTTGTTCAAGCAAGTCCAGAACCAGTTTAAAACAGTCTACTATATTTAACTCACTTATTAATTAACAAACTGTGCCTTGAGCCCCAGTACATCTTCATTTCCTCTATGCTACATCCTGTATGCCAGGTAAACTTGCTAAGTTATTCAACAATCTGATGCTTCTAGGCTTTCCCCGGCTAGAAGTGTGCCTCTGATCTCTTTCCCTGGAATTCCAAAAGGACCAAATTTTGCTTGCCTCTTTAGGTGCCTGTGTCATTGTCCCCAACTCAGGGGCAAACTGTAAACTTATACCATTAAGAGACACCCCTTTAAGAAGAAGAATGCATGATTATAAATTTAACATGAAATAAACATCAATATTTACTTAAAATATAAATGATAATAGATTACAATTTTTTTAAGCTGACAAATATTTCACCACTTTTTATTGTTAAATCTCTCTCAGGATCTTGGAAATGGCCCATGCAAGTGAGAATCCCTGAACTGCAAGTGTTACCACCTTTGTCCCAGCTCCTTCCTCCTCACAGCTACTGGTCATTATTAAAACACAACCTTGGCCAACTACCCCAGTTCTAAAGGAAAGAGTAGTTATAAAAGGCATTTCTTTGGCCTCATGCATACGATAAAATTGGAAATTAATAATTAAAAAATAATCTAGACCAGGCGCGGTGGCTCACGCCTGTAATCCAAGCAGTTTGGGAGGCCGAGGCGGGCAGATCACGAGGTCAGGAGATTGAGACCATCCTGGCTAACATGGTGAAACCCCGTCTCTACTTTAAAAGTAAAAAAAGAAATAATAAAAAAATGATTAGCCAGGCGTGGTGGCGGGCGCCTGTAGTCCCAGCTACTTGGGAGGCTGAGGCAGGAGAATGGCATGAACCTGAGAGGTGGAGTTTGCAATGAGCCGAGATCGTGCCACTGCACTCCAGCCTGGGCGACGGAGCAAGACTCCGTCTCATAAAAAAATAATAATAATAATAATAAACAAACATGAACAAAAGCTAGTCACAGTACAGCTTGAAAAGATGGATTTGAAATCAGATAAACCAGAAAGTAAGGGCAAGGCCAGTAGCAGGTGTAATGCTATAGGCTCACCGGTACATTGTGTACATTAGCAGAGGGTCTTTTAAAGAGAGAGCGTAAAATGCCCCAGAAACCATGTGAGCATTAAGGTTGGATCCCTGTGTGTTAGTAGAGCCAGAGGAATTACCAAGTAGTGAAGACCATTTCTAGGCATTTCTTTATTTTGTCTTAACTCTACCTGAATTAAGTTCTTCATCTTTCCACTGCCCTTGTGCTCCATGTTATCCTATAATCCTGGAGATTATCCTCCCAGTGGCCTCTCAGGAGGTTGAACTTGCCCAGACAATGAGAGAAAGTAGTTCAGATCTCAACAATACACAGGGGAAATCAAAGTTCTCTTCCATATTCTGTCCATTTTTTAATAGGAAAACATTCAACATTGTTAGAAATGCCTGGGTCAAGTAGGGCCATAGGTTGAAGGCTCAGAAATTAGACTAAATGAGCTTAGGCTGCTGCCAACAGCAATAATACAATAACACTTAAATTTGGCATAATAGTTTGCTGATACAAGGTCTTTTAATATGTTATTTTATTAATACCACAGACAACTTCGGGAGGTAGGGATTTTAGTCCAATTTTATTAATAATAATAACATATTTATTGAGCCCTTACTATGTACTATGTGTTGTATTTGGCCCTTTAGCAGGAATATCTCATTCCATCTATATAATATATGATATATTATAATAGCCCCATGAAGTTGGAGTTTTATTCATTAGTGACACTAGGAAGTAAAAGCCCAAAAAACAAAGTAACCAGCCACAGTCACGAAGCTTAGTGGGAGGGGCTGGAATTTGCATCCAGGAAGGCATTCTTACCCTCAATTTGTATTGTCAGTGACCTGTCTCAGGCCATACCGCTGGTGATAAAGGATGGAGCTATCTCCAAAACTCAAGGTTTTTACATTAAGTCAGCTTAGTGAAGCCAAAAACAAACAAATCATGTGTAGTGGGAATAGGGGAAAAAACCTGGAGGAAATGGCTTGAATTCTAGCCTCTTGTAGTTGTGTGACCCTGGGTTCTTTCTAAGTCACACTTTTTCTTTCTTTGGAATGGGTATAAGAATTCCTTCTCCAGCTACCCCATCAGGGATTTGCAAAGCTCAAATGCAGTGAAAATCCTTTGTAAAGTAAACTTCTCATCACAGTTTGAAGTGCTTGTTCTTAAGTGAAAATTTATAGTGTTTTAGTATCATTTTAGAATAGCATTAAAGACATGGGGAATGTTTGAATTCTTCCTTTATTTATATTGCTGGTCATACTGTATGCTGTCTTACATACTAACCCAAAGATCAGTGAGTAAACTTCACATATGAACGAATAAAAATAATCCATTCTACTTGTGACATTCATTTTATAAAAAGAGTACCTCTTCATAGACCTTCTTAAATCACAGTTGTGAAAGTATCATAGAATGCAGGAAATTAATTCTTGGAAGTAGGCACTAAAATGATACAGCATCTAAGAATATCAGATAAAGAGCACAGAAGAGATTTAAAATGCTTTTCATAAAGGCTTTACTTTATATTTAGCTAAATAATATATGGAAAAATTGGCACCTTTCAGCACCAGAGCAATTACTACTACTGTTACTGCAAAAGCTGATGCTTGGCCAACACCTGCAGTGGAATTGAATTAATGGAATTGATTTGCAGCCTCATTAAAAAAAAATACAAAACAAAACATGAAGTTGTTTTTCGGGAAAAAAATAGATTTGCACTTGGTTTCTAAAAATGTTTAGGTGACTACAAGTTACCTATTTGTAATTATAATACACTTTCTGCTATTGAGGACACTTTTCTACAATGGGTCAAGGCATTTCACACTTGCACAGAACAACACAGTGATAAAAGCAAAGCTGGGGGGCAATTTCTAGATAAACCATTTAATTAGTGACTGCTACATGTCAGCTGTGTGCTACACTTTACATATGTTGACTCATTTAATTTCTCAAACAACAAGGTAGATATTGCTATTATTTAATGTTTGCATATAGAAAACTGAGGCTTAGAGGGGATAACTTGTCCAAAGTAGTTACTAAGTATGGACCTGTACTAGAACTCAGAGATGCCCAAAGCCTTGTTTTTCCTCCTCATTATATCATGAAATAGTGTCATGACTTCCTTAAGAATGGATGGCACTCTTGGCTCCCTGCCCTTTCACCACTGTCATTTGACTCAGTTTTGCTGCTCAGCAACTTATCTGCCAAAGAGTCTCTGATTCTTAAGGAGAACCCTTGGTTCCTTCTACTAACTTCAACCTTATTTTTGTGGATAGATTGTTAAAAAAAAACTGGAAAAAATTGAAATAACAAGCAGTTAAAAGCTATCTACTCTCCTTTTTAGAACAGTAGTCATAGGAATTTTTCATATTACCAGCTCCATTGTCCCCAGGGTAATATTGTTACTAAATTTAAAAAGTGAAATCATGTACTTCATAATATCTTTATGTTTTATCTGCATTCTTTTCATTTAGTTTATTTACAATGGAACCAAACCAAAGTCAACGAGATACAATAATAATTATTGTTTATATATGTATGTTTTATTTTTTTATTTTTATTTTTATTGTTTATTTTTTTGAGACAGGAGTCTTGCTCTGTCGCCGAGGCTGGAGTGCAGTGGTGTGATCTCGGCTCACTGCAACCTCTGCCTCCCGGTTCACGCCATTCTCTTGCCTCAGCCTCCCAAGAGCTGGGACTACAGGCGCCCGCCGCCACGCCCAGCTAACTTTTTATATTTTTAGGGGAGACGGGGTTTCACCGTGTTAGCTAGGATGGTCTCGATCTCCTGACCTCGTGATCCACCTGCCTCGGCCTCCCAAAGTGCTGGGATTACAGGCGTCAGCCACCCCGCCTGGCATATGTATGTTTTAGATAGACTGATAAAATAAATATATAGGCTTTAGCTGGGATTAGTGCGAAAATTTTATATAGCTAAGTTCAAGGAGCGTTATTTATTGAACCTGACTCTAAAGTCCAAATTTCTACCTGCAAAGCAATTCAGTCTGGAATTGTATGTATAAATAGCAGCAATAGCAGTAGCAGCAGCTAACATTTAAGCAGCAATCTGCATATCACACCCAGTGATCACTGCTTTATGTACTCAATTTCATTCTCATCCTCACCTTGTAGATAATTGAACTTAGTGAGTTAAGAACTCTGGCAAAGTCTCACCAAGCCTGATCCATATTCATTTACAGATCTGGCTGGCTTAGGAGCCTGGACCCTTAGCTTCTGCACCATGCTGTCCTCAGGGACCAGCCACCAAATATTGGCATATGAACTACATAGACTTTCTTTGGGTTCTCTCCCACTTGTCTGCTCCAAATAGCCTCAGAGAAGGTTCTTAAAGAAAAATTTCCCCCTGCCACTATTTTTTTAATTCTTTATTTTTACTAAGAAGCAGTCAAATCTGTTGGGGCTCATCATTGCCATCAACTCTGCACCAGGGTTTGGTGTAAAGGTGTGTTACTGAAATGCCACCTGCATGTGTTTAGAATAGTGTCGACCCAGATTGAGCTTCCTGGGAACACCTGCTAATAGCCTGCAGTGCCAATGGCTTTTTCATTGGCTTGCAAAGGCAGTAACTTGCTGTGAGTTGGGTAATTTTTCCTTCTAACCCTGCAGAAAAGGGCAGGACATCTGTAGAAAATATACCAATTTCTTTGATACATCCAAAGTACTTGTTCAATCTTACTAAAATTGAATGAGAGAACTGTGTATGCATTAATATAGTTCTGTATATGACAGACAAAAAATGTTTGATGCTGGCTTCTTCCTGATTGCACAAAATTTGTGATTATTTGATGCTGCCAAATTGGTGAAATTAAATGGTTTTATTTTGCAAAACTTTGCAATCACTTGTGCAAAATGGAAAGAAAAAACTCGAAAAACAAACAAAACCCTAGACATATACAAGGGTATCAAACTATTAGAAAATTTAAAAGCCAACAACTTGAGTTATTTTGATGCCAACCAATGGAATAAAAGTTTTATATGTTTGTGTGACTGAATAGTTGTTTTGTTCTGGCTCCAGATTCAGCTTTTGAAGTCGTAAAGTAAGTGTCTTGCAGATTCATGGAAACTTTTGTTTCCCTGAGCCTTACAGCAGTGTGCTCTGTAGGAGGACTGGGCACAGAACACCCAAAGTAGGATGTGCCTCAGCAGAGCCAAAGAACTGGTTTCTGCCAGGCTTGGAGAGAGCAGCTGGGTCCTCTAGTGTAGACTCTGCAGGAAGGGACCTAGCTAGCAAAGCCGTACACTTGGGTTCTAATTATAGCTGTGCCAATACCTAGTTCTGTGCTCCAGCGAAAATCACTTAATTCTCTGACTCTCACCCTCACCATCTCTCAAATGAAAGGGTTGCACGAAGGACGCCTAAGGTCATTCTAACTTGAACAGTCTGAGAACCCTCATTCTCACCATTCCTCTGTTGAAGACTTATGTGAAGGTCTGAGGTCTAGTTTGTGAAGGTCTGTGAAGCCTTTGTAAAAGTTTCAACTTAGAAAATAACTAATTTTACATGTTGACTGAATAAAACCCCTTTTGCATTTTTCCAGAAAGGAATCTGATTCCCATGGGGTTACCCTGCTTTCCTGCCTTACTGCCTTCTCCCTTCCCCTTCCCCTTCCCCTCCCTTCCCTTCCCTTCCCTTCGCTTTCTTTTTTGAGATGGAGTCTTGCTCTGTTGCTCAGGCTGGAGTACAATGGCACAATCTCAGCCCACTGCAACGTCCACCTACTGGGTTCAAGTGATTCTTGTGCCCCAGCCTACTGGGTAGCTGGGACTACAGGCGTGCGCCACCACACCTGGCTAATTTTTGTATTTTTAGTAGAGATGGGGCTTCACCATGTTGGCCAGGCTAATCACTATTTATTTTTTCATTAAAAGGATGCACTATTCTGTTCTCCAGTATCATGTCACACCTCGAAAGAAACATGTGACTTTGTGGATGAATTATAGACTTTAAATTGCAAAGGCAGCCACATCAATATATCCATCTAGGCATATACCATGTTATCCAATATGTAAAATGGAAGACATTGGATAAAATGCTTATTGCTGTGAATGAGAAACTTAGCTTCTTTGGTTATGGAAAAAAGTAACAAAAGACAGGAATCAGTAAGGTCTGGCATTGTGGTTGGTTTTGTTTTTCCCTAAATAACTAGACTACCGTTTGACACTAAGACATCTACAGAAGCATTGCATAAGCTTTTTACTTTGACTGTAAATTTACATCTTTATACCATTTTCCATATTACACTGAAGTCTTGCCTTCCATAAGCTTCTGAATTGTTGCCTGCCCCTCATGTTTGATATGTAAATGCAGTGTTTCTTATGGAAGGACTTTAAATAATATATATACCTCTGCCTGTTTGTATGTTTAGAAATATGGAATTCTGTAATATGTAAGTGACTTTTAGGCACATACACATGGCCTCTTTTATGTGTCAACTTTTTGACTGATGAAAAACTTAACTCTATTGAGTCCAGAGCAATTCCCTTTGAGTAAAACCTCACAAAAAGTTTGGAAAAAAAAATTGCTCCTTGACAAATATTTTTCAGGGACAATAGCTACTTTTCTGGTTGTGAAAGGCAAGCTGAAACCACACTTACATGACAAAACCGTGGGCCACCAGAGCAACATTTTATACTCAGAAAGAAATGCAAATCTAAACAGAGAACTTACTTTTTAAAAATAAAGGCAAGAGGGTTTTTTTGTTTTGTTTTGCTTTTATTTTGTGGTATGTTTTTGTTTTTGTTTTTAATATAAAAAGCCCCTTTCCACAGTAAAAGCTTTTTTTTTTCACCCCCAAGAGGTTTAGAACTGTATAGAGATAGTTACATACACGGGCATCTCAAATGAGAGGGCAGCATACATACATGTAATTGGTTGCTTTTTTCTTTCCCTCGGCAGTCTGTAAAAAATGTGAAAATGCTCCTGCTTCTGCCTAGCCATTAAAAGGCAGTGGCTGCACCATACTGTGATTTGGGAGCTGAAGAAAATGGCCAGAACTGACTGATATCTGATAAACAGTAACAGGAGTCAGTTTATTGCACCAATCGTTAAATAATGGTGCTGATTATAAGGCTGCTAACTGCAGATGCTGTAATTGTCTGTCATAAATCTTAGTCATTTGTGACAGGAGCACAATGAAAGGGAGCATCTGCTTGAGGGCAAATGACTTCTGATAAATATCAGCTCTACGAAAATGTACTTGGATGTGTCTCAATATTTTGGAGAGCCATTCATGTTGCTTCCACAAATGTGAAGTTATTATTGGTTTGTATTGATTTTGCCACCCTTTTTTTTTTTAAAGAGACAGAGAGTGACTCAAGGTTGAGTTGAATAGCATCTCAGCTCTTTATCTGATCTACTCATTTCTCTCAAATGCATGTTTGAGTGAAAAAAAATAATTGCACTTTTTTCAGTAGATTGCTGTTCAGAAACACAGCCTGGGAAATTCAATATGCAGCATATAAAAAAATAACAAAAGCCAACATTTGTTGAAGGGGGAGGGAACACATTTGGATTTTTACAAAGGTTATTTTTCAGAAAAGATTTTAAGTCTTAAAATGCCAATCTCTAATGAATTTTAATTGCATGAAAATGAATTTTATGTTCTATTATGCCTATAGAGAAATAGCTAACATTATCATATTCATTATAAAAATTGCTCAAATAATAGAAACTATACAACAAGGACTTTTGTAAGTTAAAAAAACTTGGAAAAACTTTGTATTACATAAAACCAATACCCACATTTTAAAAACAGCTGCTTTTTCCTAAAACATTTATTTCATTTAGTTGCTGCATCCAGGACAGCTTAGAAATATAAAGCAAATAAAATGAGGAAATTCAATATTGTGTTGGGCTCAAACTTAAAAATATGATTTGAGGATAAGAGTTATTATTAGTAAATGCAGGTTACATCTGTTTATAGCTGTTTGCATTTACCAGAGATGTGGGGCTCTTCACAAATCTTTCCATGTGAAGAATGTAAATGTTTTTTAGTTTGTTCCATGCAATTCCTGAATTTGAGAGTCCAGCTGAGTGGTCCAGGAGTGGCTTAGGTTTTGGGTCTGAGGAGAAGTGACGACATACCACAAAAGGAGAGATGGTACTCAGAGAGGGAATCAAAGTACAACTTTCATGTAAGCTGCCTGGAGTCTTTTCTTCTGAACTGCTCTGCTTCTATTTATAACTCAGTGCCTCAGGCTGAAATACCCGGATAAAGTTGTCCATACATCCACAGAACAAAGACTCCAGAGACTGTCACAGTGACACTATTAACTGTTTTACCATCTTATTCACAAGGGGATTTAGATATATTTTTTCTGAAAGGTCGACTCAGATTTTTCCTTGTGTCCTTGGCCATAAAAGGACTTGAGCTTATTGGACTTCCTAATGACTCTAATAATTATAGATACCCAGAGCTTCATGGTAACAGCACCCAGGGTGTGGGACAACTTTAGTTAAAGATTCCTTTAAAACAACATCCCTCTGGTATTATTGTACTAAATTTCCTGGGAGAATATCTGAAACAGAGTGCTCTATACTGACCCTAATTTTTAGAAAGGCAAATTTTGGCAAGAAAGGTAGTTTTGATTGATATAATTAAGAAATAGAAAAACAAGTCCTAAATCTTAACTGTGTATAAAGATATGGAAGAAGGGAGATATACAGAAAAACAGTGTATTTGGGAGTCAGGCCAAACTGGATTTGATTCCTAGCTCTACGAAACAAGTTCTTAACCTCATCTTTCATTTTTACAAATTCACTATTTCTGTTAATACTAGGGTTGTCAGTAAGAAGTCATGTCTATAAATCATTTGATACAATGCTTGACACAAAGGAGACATGCAATAGTTATAGCTATTGTTGGTTATGTAATTAATATTGTGTATTTATTGACTCATATTACATATTAATAACAATAACAAAATTTGCATGCTTGTCTGAGTTTGCATTTGCATATGATTTTAATTCCCCTGATTATAATATTGTGATTTATCTTCTTCTGGAAAGAAACTGCTGGGAAACTTAGATAAATTGCGAGTTTCTATTTCTATAGGTATATTTCCATGAGTAGGTAGAAATAAAGCAAATACGTGTTAAATACCTAAGTCCTGTCTTCTGGAGGTTGGAACTGATAAAAGGGGTGCAAGGGAAGAACACTCTAACATTCATCCCTGCTTTCACAGAGCTTATTGTATTGTTAGGTAGAAAGAATTGGCAGTTGATAATGTATTAATTTTCTCATGTGTGTTAATGAGTGAGTGTAGGGCAACAGAAGGTCAGAAGGCCAGAGTCATCAGTGAAGGGACCTGAGCTAAGCTAGGCTTTATAGCCAAATGTGATTTGGGTAAGTCCAGTCACCTGATTTCAGTGGGGCCAACAGCATGAGCAGAGGCATGAGTATGACACATGACATATGGAAAACATAACATATTCGAAAGTTAACTGAAATAAAGCAGAGAGTATATGTTGGGGCATAATGGGAAATAAATGAAGTTGAATTGGTGGTGGTAGGTGAGGTCCTAGTAGTAGTGTTATTATTTTTGTTATCATTAATAGCTAGCACTATTAACTCAACTATGTGTCAGATATCAAACTAAGTTCTTTCATGCATAACTTCAATTAAGCCCAACAGTAAGCCCAAAAGATAGTAATATTATTATTCCCATTATTTAGGTAAAACAGTTAAAGCTTAGTAAATTTAAGCAAGAGTCAGTATTGTGTGATGGTCAAGAGTATAAACACTGTGACCAGACTGCCTGGGTTTGAATCTTGGCTTACTAATTACTACCTGTGTGAAGTTGGGCAATTGCTCATCTTTTTTTGCTCATCCTGTGTATCTGTTTCTTCACCAGTAAAATAGGGATAATAATGATACCTAGCTCATAGGGTTATTGTGTGGATCCAATTAGTTAAGTTTATGTGTGTGTGTGTGTGTGTGTGCACGTGTGTGTAGGTATATATGTATGTACATATATACATACATATATACACACACATAAATTTAACTATGCGTATGTATATATGCATGTAGGTATATATTATGTACACACAAACTTAACTGTGTATGTATATATACATATATGCACATATACATATATACACACATACACACACACATAAACTTAACTATTTGGATCCACACAATAACCCTATTTTATATGTATATATTTATACCTATATACATATGTATGTATGTGTGTGTGTATATATCTTCTTTAGAATACTGCTAACTATATAGTCAAGTGTGATATAAGTGTTTGCTCTTATTAAGGAGGTAACACATAGATAGCAATTTTGTAAAAGACACAGAAAATCTTTCTATGACTTTTTTATGTTGACTGTCCATTTAAGCTGAGAGAATAACATACATAAATAATTTATATTCACTTTTGAAAAAGTAGAATATACAGATAAAAATTTAAAATGTTTTATTTCTCATATATAATCATTATATTGCTATATGATTTTTCAGAATATGTATTTATAAACATATATATGTATGTCTTATAACCTGATTTTCCACTTTAAAATATCTGGAAACATTATGTCAATAAATACTGCTACCTTATAATTGTAAAGGTCACATAATAATCTGATATGTGGATGTAGCATACAAAATTAAACCAATTGCCTACCTTTATAGATGGTTTTCAATTTCTTTTTGCTATTTTAAACATTCTGCAATGAATAATCTCATAGGTTATTGGAATATCTCATAGATTTATGGAATTATTTACTTAGGATAACTCCTAGAAGTGTAAATTCTGAGACAAAGTTATGCCCATTTTTCAGAAATATTATATATTTACATATTGCCAAATTACCCTTCAGAAATTTTTGACATTTTGCAGTTCTGTCAGCAATGTATGAGAACTGTCATCTCCCATCCCTCACTCAGGTCACACAGTGGTTATTGCTCTTTTAAAAACTATTTTCAAATCTAATACGTGAAATGCCTTATCATCATTTGAAATCACTTAATATTACTATTACTTCAAATATGCTTATTGAAAATTTATATTTTTATAAATTTTCTGTTATTTTTCTCCTATTTTTAAAAGTTTGAGGTGTTTTATTTGAAGTAAATTTCCATAATTATGATAGTAAAATTTTGTCTCACACATTTTGAAAATATATGTGTGAGTATACTTTGCTAAAAGTTTGAAAAGGGGAGGAGTAAATGAGTTTGGAACCATGTGGAAGTTAATAAGGATACTTTTTCTAACATTCAAATCTTAGTGTTTTAGTTCATTTTGTGTTGCCACAATAGAATACCTAAGACTGAGTAATTTTGAAAGAACAGAGATTTATTTCTCACAGTTCTGGAGGCTGGGAAGTCCAAGACTGAGGGGCTGCATCTGGTAATGGCCTTCCTACTGCAGTAATCCCATGAAAACAGAGGAAGGGTAAGAGAGCATGTGAGAGAGGGCAAAGGGGACCAAACTCATCCTTCTACCAGGACCCCATTCTGTTGATAACTTACCCACTCCCTAGATAACAGCATTAATCCATTCATAAGGTCAGAGCCCTTTTGACCTAGTCACCTCTTAAAGGTCCCACCTCTCAATACTGTTGCACTGGGGATGAAGTTTCCAACACATAGACTTTGGGGGCACATTCAAATCATAGCACTGAGAATGTTCTATGTTTAAAAAAAAAAAAAACCTTTGGTAGCTTCCCTTTGCAATAGAATAAAGTCGAGGTTTTAAAACTTGGCATATGAGGTCCACCATGACCTGGTATCAGTTGGCCTTTATAGCCTCTTCCATAAACACTTTCTCATTGTGAGGGCCAATTGCGTGCATCTCTTCCCAAGTCCACATTCTGTGAAGTCATGTTGGTGGATTGAGATCAGACATAGCAGGAATATTTACACCATGGAAATTGGCAAACACTATGAATTAGGACTTTTTCTTTTTCCCTGGAGACTCAATTGTTAAATATTTAGCAGCATTTTACTGCATGTACTCTAAACTCCAGGCATCCTAAATTTCTTAACATTCCTCATCTAGGGCAGTAATAAAACATGTATGCACCCCAGTCAGGGTAATATATCAGTTGCCCATCAACACTCATTAGCAATGTCTAGGAGAAGCAGGAAAGCGGGTCCTCTAGTGGCAGTGCTCAACCTCTCTTGCTCTGACTAACCCAGGGCTGGCCCAAAGTTGCCCATTCGATGCAGTCACACAAAACCCCGTTTTGGAAATATGTCACATTGAAAACATCATCCAGTGTGCACGATGACTGGAAGAAAATGACCACTGATGAGAGGACTAGTCAGGATGTTGAAATTCTGTAGAGTGCATCACCTAGTCTTGAGGGGCTGGTGAGCCCCTGGAGATGGGTGGTAGTAATGAGGATAGAAAGAAAAAGCAGACATAAGCCATTTTAGGCAAGGAACAGTGGAACTTGGTGAAAGATGGACTAGGAAAAGAAAGAGTAGGCAAAATTAAAGCTCAAGATGTCTTTAAGCTTCTAATTTAGAAGCAGATGTTTAGAATAGATATTGGAGTCATCTGTGTAAAGCCATGGACTCACCAGGAAGAGAACCCAAAAGGTAAAAAAAAAAGAAAAAAAAAATTCAAGAAAGACAGAGAGAGGCAGAGAGAGAGAGAGAGAGAGAGAAAATCTGAAAGTTGAGTGCTAGGAAAATCTATGCTTTGGGAGAGATCAAAAAGGGGTGTAGAGGCTGGACACAGTGGCTCTTTGGGAGGCTGATGCAGGAGGATCGCTTGAGTCCAGGGGTTGCAGACCAGCCTAGGCAAAACAGCGAGATCCCTAAAAAATTAGCTGGGCACAGTGGCACATGTCTGTAGTTCCAGCTACTCAGAAGGCTGAGGCAGGAGGACTGCTTGAAGCCAGGGGTTTGAGGCTGCAGTAAGCTGTGATGATGCCACTGCACTCTGGCCTAGACAGCAGAGTAAGATTCTGAAAATGGCAGTGTCTCAAAAGCTGGGGAAAGAGTTTTAAAGAGCAAAGAATGCTTCAAAACATTTGAAGATTAGTCAATATACTTTAAAGGGAAGAAAATTGAAAGTGTAAAAAGGCCAAGAAAATTATCATTGACTTTGGCAAGAAGGTGTTCACTAGTCATAGTAAAGCTGGTATCTTCAGAGCAGTAGAAGGTGAAAAGTCACTGCCCCACAACTCAGTGGATTGTGTTCAAATTCCTGTGCTACTTACCGGCTGTAGTTCACTTTACACAAATGTCTTCATCACTCCCAAAGTCAGGTTTCTTCTTTTATTAATCAGAGATAGTTTTTGTTTTACTATTTCATAAGGTTATTGTGAGGGTCAAAAGAATGGTATCTATGGAAGTATTTTGCAAATTAAGCTTTTAATGTGACACATTTCCATTATTACAGTCATAATCAGAGCTAGATGGAAACAACAGGAAGAATGGTTAATAAAAAGGTAAAGGATGAGAAGAAAAAATGGGGTGATTGGGCATCAGCTTGAAGAAGAAATGGGGTATTTATTTATTTAGAGACGGAGTTTTGCTCTTGTCGCCCAGGCTGGAGTGCAATGGCACAATCTCGGCTCACTGCAACTTCCGCCTCCCCGGTTCAAGCGATTCTCCTGCCTCAGCCTCAGTAGCTGAGTTGAGCTCAGCTCAGTAGCTGTAGCTGAGATTACAGGCGCCCACTATCACACCTGGCTAATTTTTGTATTTCTAGTAGAGACAGGGTTTCACCATGCTGGCCAGGCTGGTCTTGAACTCCTGACCTCAGGTGATCCGCCCACCTTGGCCTCCCAAAGTGCTGGGATTATAGGCGTGAGCCACCGTGCCTGGCAGAAACAAGGATTAATGAAGGATTTGTTTACATTTGTTTGAAGGCGGGGATACTCTGGGCATGGCTGAAGATAGAAAGGAAGACTTTCATTGTGGAGGAGGGGTGACTACAGGTGTAGAGTCCAGGTAAATGAAGAGCATGATCTTTCAACTGAAGGACAGAAGCCTCTTCCTCTGGGACTGGTGGGAAGATTGAGACGCACATATAGAGACAGGCACTTGTCAAAAGGAAAATGGGATGAAGTTACTCTTGTGCAACATCCAAACATGTGCTTGAAGGATAAGGAAAGGCTATGGAAGGACGGTTAGGGAGAGAGCTATGGGATCTTAAATAAGAGTTAGAAGACAGAAGTATGGTTTCAATTACTGTTGTGGTATTATCTTCTTATATCGTAAACTACAGTATTCAGTCCCTTTAGAGGAGTTGCCAAATCTAACATTCATGATCTCCACCCTATATAGTCACTGTACATTGGCTCAGTCCAGGTTGCATAACATGACCTAACAAGAAAAGGAGTTATGCTTCCGCACAGCTGGATTGAATAACAAACACGGTCACCTCATTATCTGAACTGAAGGTTGGAGTACCTAGTTGGAGATGGGATTCGTATATATTTTCCAGTTTTGAGAAGCCGTGTGGGAGGTAAAGTCTGTACACTAAAATGTTGGATTATCCAGGATCGTTCTGTGGTTTATAAGTTGAAAGGGAGGGTCTGTTTGAAAATCAGGAGTTTCTTAGAAATATGGATCATATGGTCCATAAACATCTTTGGTAACTTCCCCCTCAGATATCATGGGACTTACATTAGGATGTGAAAGCGCAAGAGGGAGATGAGATGGGCATGAGAAGATGCCTCTATTCTAGCGTGGTCATAATTGGCCAGAACTGAGTGGTGGCTACCTTAGAAATGACTTGCCCTGTACAGGTTGCCACAGTTGCTACCACTCCCACTGATCTGTCAGATACTGAGGCTGAGGATCTGTTTTCATTCAGAATTACACAGGATCCCTTGCTTTTCTTATAATAAAAAGAAACTTCTCTGGTTCTTGACTCTATCAAAAGTGGAAAAAGGAAAGAATGAGAGGTTTACATGTTTTGACTCTTATACACCCGACTCCAGTAGGCATCTGAGTTTAGGAATCATGTTATAACTCAACAGTTATCAAACTCAGTGTTATGTATGACATGGGGTATGTTGAGATCAGTCCTGAGGTATGGTTAGTAAGTGTAGATAAAGTAGGTATTGTGAATATTGAACTTTTGACGTACTAAAAATTGTTCAGGTCAGGTGTTGTGGCTCACGCCTATAATCCTAGCACTTTGGGAGGCTGAGGCAGACTGATGGCTTGAGCCCAGGAGTTTGAGACCAGCCTGGGCAACATGACAAAACCCTGTCTCTACAAAAAGTACCAAAAATTAGCCAGGCATGGTGGCACATGCCTATAGTCCCAGCTACTCGGGAGGCTGAAGTGGGAGGATTACCTGATCCCAGGGAGGTACAGGTTGCAGTGAACTGAGATTGTGCCACTGCACTCCAGCCTGGGTGATAGAGTGAGACCTTGACTCAAAAAAAGTGTTCAAATTTATCTTATAATATATTGTATTCATTTGTATTCTATATAATTTTTTTTGTGTGAGAGACAGAATCTCACTCTGTCATCCAGGCTGGAGTGCAGTGGCACTACCTTGGCCCACTGCAACCTCTGCCTCCCAGGTTCAAGCAGTTCTCCTGCCTCAGCCTCCCAAGTAGCTGGGATTACAGGTGTGCACCACCATGCCCAGCTAATTTTTGTATTTTTAGTAGAGACAGAGTTTCACCATATTGCCCAGGCTGGTCTTGAACTCCTGAGCTCAATCTGCCCACCTTGGCCTCCCAAAATGCTAGGATTACAGGTGTGAGCCATCATGCCCAGTCATAATTTCTTTTTTAAAACCACTTTACTGAGGTATGATTGACAGGGAAAAAGCTTTACATATTTAATGTATACAATTTGATGTTCTAGACATCATTATACACCTATGAAACCATCACTAAAATCAATGCCATCAATGTATCCCTCACCTCCAAAAATTCCCTCCTGCTCTATTTTGTGTGTGTGTGTGTGATATGAGCACTTAAGATCTCCCCTCTCAGCAAAGTTTTAATGTATATGATACAGTAGTTTACTATAGACACTATGCTGCACAATAGTCTCCTAGGACTAACTTACCTTGCATAAGTGAAAATTTATATCCTTTAATGAAGCCTCCTTGTTCAGCACCCATCACCCCAGCTTCTGGCAGCCATTATTCTACTCTGTTTCTATGAGTTGTAGTATTTTTCCTTCTGTGTCTGGCTTATTCCACTTAGCATATGTTCTCTAGGTTCATTGATGTTGTCACAAATGGCAGAATCTCCTTCTTTTTGAAGGTTGAGTAATATTCCATTGTATGTATATACCATATTTCCTTTATCCATTCATCTGTTGATAACATTTGGATTGCTTTGGCTAGTGGGAATAATGCTGAAAACCAGATATCCGATAAAGGGTCAATGTAAAAAAAATAAGGAACTTCTATAACTCAATAGCAAAACCATGAATGACCAGTATAAAAATGGGCAAAGAACCAGAACAGACATGTCCTTAAAGAAGACATATGAATGGTTAATAGGTATATGGAAAAATGTCTAACATCAGCAGTCATAAAATGCAAATTAAAACCGCAATGAAATATTATCTGACATTTGTTAGGAAAAAAAGGAAATACAAGTGTTAGCGAAGATGTGGAACCCTTGCAAACTGTTGACGGAAATGTAAACTGGTACAACTACTATGGAAAACAGTATGGAGATTCTTCAAAAATTAAAAACAGCTCACTATTGTGTAATCCAACAATTTCTCTTCTGGGTATATATCCCCCCAAAATTTAAATTAAAATCTCAAAGAGATATCTGATATAATTAAACATTTACAAAAACTTTGTTTTTTTGAGGCAGAATTTTGCTCACTCCCCCAGGCTGGAGTGCACTGGAACAATCATAGCTCACTGCAACCTCAAATTCCTGGGCTGAAGTGGTCCTCCCACCTCAGCCTCCCAAGTAGCAGGGACTACTGGCACTTGCCACCATGTTTGGCTAATTTTTGAAGTTTTTTGTAGAGATGGGGTTGCCCAGTCTGGTCACGAATGATAGCTGATGTAAATTAAGCAGGAGAGAAACATCATGTTAGAGTTAGCACCATGGGAATATCTGTGAGATTATGTCACACACATATCTTGTCATGTGCGTCTCAGAGGAAAAAACTTGAGAACTACTGTTCTGGCAGATGGCGGAACAATGAGTGTATAGTCATTTTAGGCAGCACTAAAAAATCACATGATGGAACATTTTCTGCAGAGCTGTATTTTGTTCTCAATTTAATTTTTATCAAAGTCAAACATATACATAGTTTAAAAAGTCAACTAGTGTAAGATTCATCATGAAAATCACACATCTACTGAGACCTCTTCCCCACCCTATTTCTCCTCCCCCGAGGCAACATTTAGGTTGAATGAATAATTGGTGTTTACATTACAATCATATAAATTTTGTTCATAATTAAATCTCAAGGTATGTTACTGTCATGTTTTGTTTCTTCTAAACTTCGCTTTTTTCTGGACTTAATCATTGTCTCATATTTTGTTTGTTAGGTTTTCTTCCTTAAATCATCTATTAGAACTACATCCCTCTCAATATGATCAGGTATGCTAGATAATATCAGTTTCCATTTTATCTTGGAGACCACCCTCTTGAAGCCTTCCTTCCTTCTGCTCCAATCAAACTAGTTGCTCTCTAGGTTGCTACATAAGCATCATCCTGGGATTCCCCACTGCCATGGTTCAATTTACTTCACTTTTCTCTTGGGTTGGATCCCGTGCCTATTTATTCCCCTTTACTCTACTTGTGATGAATTATTTCCTGGGAGTTTTCTGAGAAAGGATAAGGATAAGTACTTCTGATTCCTTACAGGACTCTAAAAAGGTCTGTAGTCTACCTTCACAGTTGGCTAAGTGCAGACCTCTGTTGTAGAAGAAATAATCACTGTTTGCTGATGGCATTGCTCCATGTGCTCTATCTTTGAAAATTCTTGTTGAGAACTATGAAGCCATTTTGATTGTTGCTATTTCATATATGACCACCTTTTTCTGGTATTGTCTTCTCTATCTTCAGAGTTCTAAAATATCACAGTCATCTGTTAATCCAAGTTCTTTAGGGTTTGGAAAAATATTTTTGGCTAATTTCCTTCTCCAAAGTTTTCTTTTTCTGGAACTCTTAGAATAAGAAAACTCAAAGTTTTCTTATTTCTGGTCAGCTTTTAAGGTTCTTAGATTAGTTTTCTACGTTTCTTATCTTTTCTCTCCTGTTTTTCCATTACTTTGTCTTTTGTTTTACATTTGAGAAGATTTTTGTCAACTCTGTCCTCTAAATATACTACTGAATTTCTTTAAGTTTTGGTGCCATATTTTCTAAGACTCAAAAGCTCTTTGTTGATCTGTTCTTGTTTAATGGATATATTAGTTTTTTATGTATAATTAGTAACCAGAAAATATACCAATTGCATTGCCTCTGTTTTAAGAATTTGTGTGTTTATATCTGTCTGTCTGTTTTTTTCATAGAGAACTTTTTAAAATATTAGGAATCTTTGACTTTGTGTCATATTTAAAATGTGAGGGTCCAAGAAAATATAGGAAGCTCTGTGTGGATGTGTGTGTGTGTGTGTGTGTGTGTGTTAGGGGGAGAGGATTCTCCACTGATTGGATTCATTGGCTGTTTCATTGGTTAAACCCTTAAATGTCATTATCTTTAGGTGTTAAATCTCAAGCTGACATTTCTCTAGAGAGAAATTGTTCAGTATCTTGCCTGGAAGTGAAAACCTGATTACCAGATTTTGAGGAATTTCTCATAAAGTATTTAGGCTGGGGATTCTCAAAATGCAGTCTACAAACTTCAGGGGGTTCCTAAGATTCTTTCAGGGATTCTACAGTCAAAACTATTTTCATAATAGTACTAAGATCAGAAGTTATTTGCATTTTTGTGGTGGTGATATATGCATTTATGATGCAAACTCAACCACGTGTAAAATTGCTGGTGCTTAGCGTTAACCAATGTAGTAGCACCAAACTCTGCTAGTCATTATTGTATTCTTCACAAACATGCATGTAACAGTTAAAGCAAAAAAATAAAGCCACTTTCATTAAAATATGTCTTTAGTGAACAGTAAGAGTTATTGATTATTATTTAACCTTGACCCTCAAATGCACATCTTTTTTATATTTTCTATGATGAAATGGGAAGTATGCATAAAGCACTTCTGCAGCATGCCAAAGTGCAATGATTGTCTCGAGGAAAAGCATTTGTGCTATTGCTTGAGTTACAAGTGGAACTACCTGCTTTTTTCAAAGAACCCCATTTTGGTTGAAAGAATGATTGACAAAGAATAGTCTTTCAGATGTGGCTATTAGACAGACAGCCCTCAAAAACGAACAAAGTAACCTTATCACTTCAGGGAAAACAACTGATGGTATTTGTTGCCAATGATAGAATTTGCGTGTTCAGGAGAAAATGAGAATCTTGGAAAACTTGTATCCTCCACCATTAGCTTGAAAGTTTCCTAAGTGGGGTTACTGGTGATAGTAACCATGTGATTTTTTCAATATTATATAATAAAGTGCACCTATGTTTGAAAGATATGCCTAAATCAATGAACTGCTATTTTCCAAATGATTAGTGCAGGATGTTACCAAATCATGCATGGGAAAAAATGCAAGATAGGTTTATGCAATAAATTTTAATGTAATAGAATACAAAAAGTTCACTGATGCACTTTCAAATTTTGTATTGAAACTCTTCTTTAAGAAACTACCACTCATCAAATTTTGGTGTAGCATTGAAGAAAAATATTTACAACTATCTGAAAATGTTATTAAAATAATGCTCTCTTTCTAACTACATAACTCTGCAAAGCTGGATTTTCTTGGTATTCTTCCACCAAAGCAACATATTATGATAGATTGAGTGCAGAAGCAGTTATGAGAACCTATTTTCTATTAAGCCAGACATTGAAGAGATTTGTAAAAATGTAAAAGTGCCACTATTCTCACTAATTTTTTAGTTGTGAAAAATATAGTTACATTTCAGAAAAATATTATTTATATTAACATATAATGGACTTGCTATTGTTTTAAATGAATTAAGATTTTTTCAGTTGTAATTCGTAATAAAGTAAATATTGATACATATAACCAATGTAAACAAAAGATCTTTCTCAAAAAATGATCCTCAAAATTCTTAAGAGTATAAAGTGGTACAGAGAGCAAAGTGTTTGAGAGCAGCTGAAAGACAATTACTTAATCCTCCCCAACCCTACGTTTTCTCAATGGCTTCACACCCCCACTTTTTACTATACCAGTGTCTCCTAATTTAGAGAGACACTTCTCTGTTCAAGTCTCTGACTGGTGGTGGGGGGCCTGAGAGTCTAATTTTTCTTTGTACAGATTTCCAAGCACTATGTCCTCCTTGCTGCATGCGTCCGTGTGCTTCCTGTTGCTTCTGCCCAGGCAGACATCTAGGTTTCACTTTCTTCTTTTTGCCAAGCCAGTTACCACTCATCACTTCGTTCCAAAATTTGAATAACATCTCTTGGTTTTCTGTCATCTCCTCTCCCATTCCTTTATCCTTGTGGGTTTATCATTTTTAAAAACCTCTTTTCTGTTATTTTAGTGGAGATTTGGGAGGGAGTGGAGGTAGAGGCATGTATTTGACTGGGAGTACTATGTGTTGATTTTGGTATGTGTGCCAACATGTGGAAGCTATTAATTGCTACCTATTTATAATACATTATTTAATTTTAAAATATTAAATTAAAAAACAATTCTATAAATAAATTAAAAATATTCAATAGAAAGAGGATTGTTGGAATATCTGTTAGATGTTTTCATATAGAATATTTATATTTTCCTTTATTATTTAATTACTTAGAAACAATCAACAAAGTTTTTGGAGTTCTTTGGGAAAATGGTCCTGTTTTTAAAAATAAGCATCTATAAAATGCTGATGTTTAGCTTAGAATTAACTGCATTGCCCACCTAACCAAGTATAGATCAAAATGACTTATGTTTACTTTGGGTTTACCTTATATATAGCTTTTAATATGAAAATAGTGATATTTGGGATTTAATACTGACCCTTGCATATTTAAATCTATTGAATAACAGATTACATTATTATTAGGTTTTATATAATGTTTCTAAAGTATGTTACAATGAATATACTGACCAAGAAAATTTCCAGGGAAGAGTTCAATGAATTTATGATTCTATTTCATGCCACATCACATTGATTACACTCTTTGAAGTCAAGGAAATCTTAGTTCTATGAACTACAACAAAAAGTGAGAAATAGTTTTCAGTGTTATTCATTTCCCAAATATAAGAACACAAGGAAGATGATCATACTAGAGTCTGGAATGCACCTTGAAAATAATCTTGTCCAATACTAGCATTTAATAGAGGAGGAAATGAAGATCCAGAAATGTGGAATGAAGGTCAAATTGCTACTTATTAGCAAATGTGTTATTAGAACCTGGGCTTCCTGTCCTCCAGCCCAGTGTTCTCTCCCATGTATCCACTTCATCAGAGACAAAGGGGGTATCATTCCCTGAAGAAGAAGGAAAGGACATTGCCAGGTCTGCCTTCCATTCTCTTCTCTTTTTATTTATTTATTTATTTATTTATTTATTTATTATTATACTTTAAGTTTTAGGGTATTTATTTATTTATTTATTTATTTATTTATTCCATTCTCTTCTCTAGGTATGTAAGTCTTTTCTTGATCCAAGGCCCAGCTAAAACATGAACTCTAACAAAGCTTCCTAGCTGATTTCACCTCCTCTGCCATATACTGTGATCTTCATTTCTCCTGTACCCCTGTCACATCTGCCGCCCCATATGATACCTCATATTTGTGGCCCTTCATGGTTGTCTATCTTTAAATGTAGATATTCTATCTCCCCAGCTAGATAGTGGTACTTTTGAGGGCAGGACCCTATCAACAGTGACTATAGTCCTGTATCCCTCAAGGTGACTTGGATTCAAACGTCAGAGGTGGTCAGCTGCTGTTGCTGTTGTATTGTTGGAAGATCTGGCTGGTTATGTACACACTGAGCAAGAAAAGTTCCTCAACATGGCAGGGGAGTTGGTATCATTGAAGCCGCAGCTCAGGAAACAAGCATACTGTGGAAATAAATAGGAGAACATCATGTACGAACCAGAAAATCCAGGATTTAGTTTTTAGCTCTTTTCAAGCTATTTTCAGGATTCTGCTAAGCACTATGTTATACTTTTTAAAGAACGGAGGCGAGAACCTGGAAATGGTGTGTTTTTTTAAAAGAGCAATATTCTATGGCACATGGAAACCATATGGCTAGTCCTATTTTCTAAACACAGATGACCCAAAGACAAGGCTGACATATGTGGTTGTTTAGTTGGTTCAGTGCATAGAGGTACCTGGCCAAGAGACAGGAAGGAACACTTTTTTCTTCCTTCCAAGAAGAAATTCTACTTTAATGCATGTCCCAGAGACTGACTTTGTTCTACCCATATGACATTTTTCAACTATTACTTTATATACACAGAGTGTACTTATGTATATACACACACATATATCTTGTATACATATATCTTATATGTGAGTGTGTGTGCCTATCTGTATCTATCATCTATACATAATCTATCTTGTTCCCAAAATAAATTTTAATCTAATAATAATAAAAACAATAACTAACATTTTACTGGTCATTTCCTAGACATGTTCTAAGTGCTTCACACATAATCACATGATTTATTCCTCATAGCAATCTCTCTGAGTGGTGGTACAGTTATGAGAATTTAGTGGCTGCTAAATACATCCAGAGCATTAGGAGAGCAGCAGTAGTCAGACACCTTGCAGCCTTTCACCTTTAGAGGGGCTCTCAAAACATTCTACGGCTATTAACTTCTAACAGCAGGTCTGAAGAGTCACATGCCCAGGGGCAGAATTTAGGGGCCAGATTTTCTTAGAACCTGACAATACTCAGCAAATGATCTTTTCCTCTGCTAAATTGGCTTTTCCTTCCATTTCAGTAGCTTTTTGATAAATATTTGTTGAATGTTAAAATGATTGCTCTCCTTCTAGTTAATTCAGATGTGAGACATCTGACCCATTCTTGGGCTCTCTCCCCTTCTTCCCATCTTTTTCAAATTAGTCCTCAATTCCTGCAGCTGCTTCCTTTGTACAAAGTCTTGAATTCCTTAGTACCCAATGCTATCAATAAGTTTGTTCTCAGCCTCTCACAGTGACATTAGCCAACGAGTTGTTTCTTCAATCATTGATTTCCTCAGCCCATTCAATATCACACATTAATATTGGCTTCCCTTATTTTTTTGGAATCTAATACAGACTTCAGAGCCCTTTACTCTAGCTTTTTTCTCCATGAGAGGCAGAGTAGTGTTTCAAAAAATGACGTGGTCTATGATTTCTATGGACTAGTCTTTGGATTTTCCTGGCCATTTACTATTTGTGTAGTCTAGAACAAGTCCCATAATATCTGAGTTTGTTTCTTCACTGCATAATTATATGGTTTTGAAAAAAATTAAAATATTATATGTAAAGTAATAACAGCAGTGCCTGAAACTGTATAGATTCTGAATAATGAGAGTTATGTTGGTGAAGATGGTGGTTGTAGTGATAATGAAAGACCTGGATCTCGGGCTTCCTACAGAGCCTGCTTATCTCTGACCTTTATTTTGTTGTTCTCCTGCCTGGAAGGCCTCCCCATCCTTCCCTTTACTTTGTTTATGTGAATATGTATTTGTGAATTGTTTAAGATGAGCAACAATATGACCTTATTTTTAATATATTATGTTTGGAGATTTAATATAAGTACATGTATATGTACATGTACAGAGTTCAAAAAGTATATGTGAAAAGACAAGTTTCCCTTCTGGCCCACAGTTCCCCTCTCCAGAGGCAACCACTGTAATGATTTATTAAAGGTAAATATTTCATTTACATCTTGCTTTAATTTTTAAGTAAAATGCATCTTAGAGATTGTTTCAAATCGGTGCATCTTCTTCATCTCTTTGACATGCTTTATTTTTATTTTGCTCTTCACTTTTAAAGAGCTTAGAGTTACTTGGAAGACTTATCCTCATAGTCATCATTTTAATTTCTAGGAGGATGATATTATTGGCTCAAATTTATAAAGTATTTATAGCAATAATTATATCATGATAATATTTTAGTCTCTCTTAGGAATTTATTAATCTAAAGAAATATTTTTAAATTTCTGGTTAAAGAGGCTGAAATGTAACCTTTTAGTTAAAAATTGCAGGACATATAGAAAATTGGTTTCAGTTAAAACAATACCTGACTTTATTGCCCTGGAGGGGCAAGTGTATATATTACTCATGTCTGCATCTCTAGTCTCTAGCAGGCTGCTCAATATTTAGGAGGAATTCGGCAAATGTCCAATGAATTTAAAAATGTGTGAATAAGGCCGGGCGCGGTGGCTCACGCCTGTAATCCCAGCACTTTGGGAGGCCGAGGCGGGCGGATCACGAGGTCAGGAGATCGAGACCCTCCTGGCTAACACGGTGAAACCCCGTCTCTACTAAAAATACAAAAAATTAGCCGGGCGTGGTAGCGGGCGCCTGTAGTCCCAGCTACTCGGGAGGCTGAGGCAGGAGAATGGCGTGAACCCGGGAGGCGGAGCTTGCAGTGAGCCGAGATCGCGCCACTGCAGTCCAGCCTGGGCGACAGAGCGAGACTCCGTCTCAAAAAAAAAAAAAAAAAAAAAATGTGTGAATAAACAGATTAATGAGGTGCACACCAGGGCACTTTGCGCCTAGGTTTATGAAATGATTATGTGCAGAAAATATTATATACCCAAAAGTCATTAGTTTACAGCATCCTAATAAAGGAGAAGTAATTTGCGGCAATAAATAATCCTGTACATATATGCAGAAAAGAAAAAGCATCCTTTGGACTTAGGCTAATCTGCATCTTTCATAAAACTCAACTTCAGTTGAGTTGGTATAAGTTCTGATGCAAATGACTGTCATAAGTACTCGTGAATGCAATGAAAGTAATAAATATTAAGGTGCTGAGTAGTGGACCCTGTTATAATCAAGCTGATATGGGAAAGAAAAAAAAAGCTAAATGTTAAGGTTTACATTTGTCTTTAAGGCTTCCGATGTATTTGTAAACTATGTTAACACTGTCTAGAGAAGCCATGCTTGGTTGTACCTAGAGCATTTGGTTAGAGAATATTTTCAAGACCTATTGAAGTCAGATGAACCATTGCAAATTTTTGCCCAAATTTGTACTATTTTAATAAACGCTTAAAATTAATGTGCTTTAAAAATATGAGGAAAGTAAAAAAGCACTTTGTTGCAAAGTATAGCTTCAAGTGTCTCAATAAGTTAGAAGAGAAAGTGATCTAAGCAGCTGGCAATACAGTCTGAAAATATACCTTTGCTATGAATACAAAGAACAACATAGTCCAATAGGTAAACAAACATATGAAAGATATTTCTTTTTTCCTGTCAAAATCTTGTAAAAATAAGCAAAACTGAGACTCTGGCTTATTCCTACTTAATTGCCAAAAATAAATTGAAAAGTAATACCCAATAGGGATGAATTTGTGGTTTAATTAGTGAACTTGAATATTGCTGATAGCACCATCATATGGTATTTCCCCATTGAAAACCAATGTAGAAATGCATTAAAAGCCATAAAAATCTTTAAATCTTTTATTTCATTCATCCAAGTTAATTTTATTTTATAATTAATTATTATATTAATAATTAAAATTGTATTTATTTCAAGTTAGTTGTTCCAATAATGGAAATATTTATTTACATATTAAGAACAACCTTACCTGTGATAAGACAAAAATATAAACAAACTAAATATCCAGCATCAAGGTTTAGTGCAGGGGTCCCCAACTCCCGGGGCCATGGACCAGTGGTCCGTGGCTTGTTAGGAACTGGGCTGCACAGCAGGAGGTGAGCGGCAGGTGAGCGGCAGGTGAGTGAGCATCACAGCTGAGCTCTGCGTCCTGTCAGATCAGTGGCAGCATTAGATTCTCATAGGAGTGCAAACCGTATTGTTAACTGCTCCCACGAGGGATCTAGGTTGCCTGCTCCTTATGGGGATCTAATGCCTGATGATCTGAGGTGGAGCAGTTTCATCCTGCAACCATCCCTCATTCCCCCCCACCTCCCCTGTCTGTGGCAAAACTGTCTTACATAAAACTGGTCCCTGCTGCCAAAAGGGTTGGGGACCGCTGGCTTAATGTATGGTCTATACGCTAAAGGTATGTTGTTCGTCTGTTAAGAATGACTATAAAGGCTTTGCTTCAGTATATTAAACTATTTGTAAAATAAATGAAAAACACAGATATTCATGATGACTACAAATGTGTAAATTATGCACACTTAGGAGTCACTAGAAGAAAATACCAAATGAAGAAAATTATTGGTATAGGTGACAGAGTTGGTAGACAAATATTTTACCTGAAAATTCTTATAATTTTAAGCAATAAATATTAATAGTAATTTAAAAAATATCATTGACATCATTTATGCCAATACTATTTGTGTAAAATGACTAGCAATTGAAATCAGACTTTTTCACTTAGCTTATGCTGTTTACCTGAGATCAACCTAGAACAATCCCATCGTAAATGGCAAATCATTTTCTGAAACAGTGCTCCAGAGAATTGGACACTGGGTGAATGAGATTTTATTTTATGTTTATTTCCCTTAGAGTTTGAAGTGGGAATTAGAAGGTGGCTCCTTGGTAATATCCAGTGCAATCCCTTCCCCTCACCCCCACTTGCTACAGGGACCTGTCTCTTATGTCACCAATCTGACTGGTGTCCCTATTAGAAAAGGAGATTTGGACACACAAAATGACCCCAGGGATGCACACACACAGAAGGAAAACCATGTGAGAACACAGAGAAGACAGCCATCTGTAAACCAAAGAAGACAACTTAGAAAAAACTCTTTTCTGCCAGCACCTGAATCTTAGCCCTCTAGCCTTCAGAACTGTAAGAAAATAAATTTCTGTTTTTTATGCTACTCAGTCTGTGGTATTTTGTCATGTCAGTCCTAGCAAACTAATGTGGGTGGTTTTCTGGCCGTTGGTTAAGTTTTCTTCAATGACAGACAACTCGTGACCTGCCAAGGCCACCTGATTTTATATTGGGTTGACATCAATTATTTTACAGATCTTTCTAATATTAAGCTAAAATTTTCCTCCATGAAACTTCTCAATGAACCTAATTCTGGCTTCCAGAAGCATGAAATAAATCTCATCTTCCAATGATATTTCCCAAGTGTCTTCCCTATGAAGACTGTGTTTTCTTGGAATATCCTCCACCCCCAATTCCTGTCACCGTCCTCATTTGCTGTATTTTTAAGCCCTCTTTTTATGATGATCATGTTCTTTTCAGTCTTATAAGCATCTGTTTGAAGGACATTTTGAAAGCATTTCCAGGTGGAATATTTTGATCACTAGTGTGCCAAACAGGCCTATTTCTTTTGGGGAGATTAAAATTTATGGTGAGAGAGGGAACCAGCAGTTTGTATAACCCTTTTTTTCTTAGACGTGTAAAACAGAGGACTGATCATACATGTAAAGTAGAAACATGGAGAATAAGCACCACGACTCCTTACAACCAGGCAAAAACTGTCATTCTTTGTGCTTATAGACAGAAATCTACTTTTTTGTATCCTATGTAATGTTAATTTAAGTTCTGTTTAAAGACAATTTAAAATATTTGGTGATTGAGTTAATTTTAAAACCAATCTTAATAAATATATATAAATAAATCTAATTTTAGAAGTAGTTCTAATAACCATAATATTAACTTAACTCTTGTTATTTTTGAGGATTATTTATTCATCAAATATTTATTGAGTACCTATTATGTGAAAGGGTTAGATCAGGAAAAAATGTAGAAACCACCTATATCCATGTGAATGGTCAAAAATTCAGCCAAATTTTTGAGCATGTTGCATTTATAATGTTTGCCTCTCCTTTAACAAATGCTAATACAACTGTGTATTTTAAAATTAGCCCCACTTTTTTTTCTTTTTTTGAGATGGCGTTTCACTCATTGCCCAGGCTGGGGTGCAGTGGCGCGATCTCAGCTTACTGCAACCTATGCCTCCTGGGTTCAAGTGATTCTCCTGCCTCAGCCTCCCAAGTAGCTGGGATTACAGGCATGCACCACCACAGCTGGCTAATTTTGTATTTTTAGCAGAGACAAGGTTTCACCATGTTGGTCAGGCTGGTCTCGAACTCCTGACCTCAAGTGATCCACCCACCTTGGACTCCCAAAGTGCTGGGAGTACAGGCGTGAGCCACTGCGCCTGGCTAGCCCCACTTTTATCTATCCTCTTTATTACCTTATCCTTCCAGCCAGTTGATGGCCCAACAGTTATTAGTGATCCTGGCTGGTGAAATATCAATTTCCATGGCCTCGCTGCAGTGTATAATTTTAGATTGCAATCTCAAAGACACTCAGAATAAGTTTCCTGAAACTTAGAAAATTTATACACACAAGACACAATTTAAAAACAACAACAAACTCTCTAAGTGATGTGTCGTTCTCCTTTAGCTCATATCTAATGGCCAGTCTATTGGATTGTGCAGTGTCATAGAGTTTAACTCTGCAAAATAACAGAGAGATCTTTGTCAACCTCTCCTGAGTCACTCTCAGAATGTGAATCAAGTTTTAATCTGAGTGTTCATGAAGAAGTGCATGCTACTAGTTGGTAAAAGCATTTGAAGTTTTCTTTATTTCTCAAGTTCTCCTATGAATGAATAAATATTGCCTTGACAATAACTTCATAATCCCAATGATGAGCTCAAGTAGTCTAGGGCTTTGCTACTCCAAGTGCGCTTGTATACCAGTAGCATCTCATTACCTGGGGGTTTGTTAGAAATGCAGAATCTCAGGCCCCACCCCAGACTTACTGAATCTGAATGAGCATTTAGCAAAATCCCAGGTGATTCATGTGCACAATGAAGTTTGAGAAGCACTGGATTAGAGGCGCAGTTTCCAAAATTTTCCAGGGAAACAGCCATACTCATCATGTGTCAGATGCCTCATGAACTACTAGCTTGAGTTAAATTTGCAGTTTCAACACTAAATCATGCTACATTTCATTTGATGATGTCACATCTCTGCAAAGCTGTGATTTTGCCAGTTTCTGTGGTGAAAGCAGTTCCCATGCTAAAAATTAATAAGAACAGAAAACGAGAGTGGTGATGTCCAATCAGACTACAAGTTTTAATAAGTTATATAGGCCTGGTATGGTGGCTCACACCTGTAATCCCAACACTTTGGGAGGCTGAGGCAGGTGGATCACTTGAGGTCAGAAGTTCGAGACCAGCCTAGCCAACATGATGAAACCTTGTCTCTACTAAAAATATAAAAATTAGCTGGGCTCAGTTGTGGTCGCCTGTAATCTCAGCTGCTCAGGAGGCTGAGGCACGAGAATCGCTTGAAGGCAGAGGTTGCAGTGAGCCAAGATCACACCACTGCACTCCAGCCTGAGCAATAGAGTGAGATAGATTCTGTCTCAAAAAAAAAAAGAAGTTATAAGTTATATAGCACCCAAAAGACCCAGGCATCCCATTAGTAAGTAACTGTGATTATCTAAGGATAAAAAAGAACATTTTTATTTCAACTTATATGTATGTTTTTCTTCAAATGACTACCAGGTTGTTAGGACATAAATGCTGATTAGGTTGTTTGGATCTCATTACTTAATAGATGAAATTTCTTTTGACTAAGGGGTGCTGTGAAAAAAATTACTGAGCTATTACAGTACCATGAGCTAAGACCATTTGGGAACCTCTAGTCTATAGCATTGTCTCAAAAAGAGCAACATAAAGGCTATTACGCTGTCAAATAACTTTGGGAAATACTGCGTGGCTATTTATTTTTGAAGGAGACAAGGGAGACAGGCTCAAGGCAAGTGGCCTGGGACTCAGAACCATTCTAGAAGGGGCCAGGAGTACAAAGAGAAAGCAAGAGAGATGGCCAGACGTGTGTCCCAATGAGAATTAGGGGGTAGTCCTCTGGTAGAGTAGGCTTCATGGCACCTGTGGACTCACCCCATGCTAAGAGGAGGAAAAATTCCCAAAGATAAGCTTTCTAATATACTGTCAACTTTGATTGGGATAGACCATGAATTAGGCAGTGACCTGATCCTATAGATCAAAGACCTTTAGTAACTATAGCTTAGGAAGTAAGCATGGATGCTTTGGATAATTGTAAGAAGAATGTCCCCAAAAGTAATGACAACAGTAATAGCAATTACAGCAGAGTAATAAAAATAATTATATGAAAATTTATTATGTTCTAGCTACTGTTTTAAGTGCTGTATTTATATTAACTTATTTATTATCCTAAAATTCATTCACTTAATAAACATTTATTAAATGCCTCCTGTGTGCAAGGTGCCATGAGCAAAATAGATAAAACCTCCTTCCCTTGTGAACTATATTTTAGTGTAAAGAAAAAGACAATCATTGATACAAAAAATGAGTAATTAATAAATTACATCATATATTGGAAAGTGAGAAATGGTATTTTAAAAAGTAGACAGGGCAAAGGAAATCTCAGTAGTGCTGGGGTAGGTGGGGATCAGTTTGCATTTATTAAATAGAGAAGCCAGAACTGCTTGCAGTGAGAAGGCGGGATTTAAGCAGTCTTGAAGGAGAAGATGCATGAGCAGGCAGATATCTAGGGGATGAGGGTTCCAGGCTGTGGGAACTGCTAGAGCAAAGACCTCTGTGTAGGAGTGTGCCTCTGTGTTCAGGAGCAGGAAGATCTTGTGGCTAATGCTTGAAGACTGTCATAAGGAACTGAACTTTCACTCAGAATTCAATGTGAAGCCACTGCATGCATTTGATCAGAAGAGACACTTGGTTCGACCGTGTTTTAAATGGATCACCCAACCACACTGATAATAGATTTGTGTGGCAGGAAGACTGATTAGGAGACTTTTGAAATAATAGTGGTGGGGACAAAGGTGGCCATTGTGAAAGTAATGAAAAGTGGCCAAATTCTTACATTTATGTTGAAGACAAATTAAGTAACTTACCCAAAGTTACAAAGTTAATAAATGACAGAATTGGCGATTGAACCCAGGAAGTCCAGACTCAAAAACTGCTCCGACATAGAGTATGGCCTGACCTATAAAAAGAGATGGTGAGAACTCATAAGTGGGAGTTGAACAATGAGAACACGTGAACACAGGGAGGGGAGCATCACACACCGGGGCCTGTTGGGGGGTGGGGGGCTAAGGGAGGGATAGCATTAGGAGAAATAGCTAATGTAGAAGACAGGTTGATGAGTGCAGCAAACCACCATGTCACATGTATACCTATGTAACAAACCTGTTCTGCACATATGTCCCAGAACTTAAGGTATTAAAAAAAAAACAGAGAGATGGCGAGAAGACAGGCAGAGCTTTCTAACAATTATGCCAGTAAGAGAGTGATTTTCGATGGCGGGGTCTAAGTTGAAAATGGAAAGCCATTTTTCTGTGATAAGTAGGGGAGCTTCATACATGGGAGCAAGGTGTTTAATAAAAATGACTTTTAAGCCCCTTCTAACCCTATGATTCCCAGATTCCAAATATAGAATGGCACAGTTTATACTGTTTGTCAATAGAAATTGACAATTCTAATGATTACTATTTTGAAAACCATTTTCTTGCCTTCATCTAGTTTACCAAGGTGTAACCAATGCTAGATTTGTCCCCTGTTCTCAAGGAAAGGATGAAAACTTGATGAATCTGATGAGTCTCTGAAGTGACTAAAAATAAACCCATGAAATTGCCATTTTCAATGCAAATTTAAAACATTTACATATTTGCAGTGCAAATGCCATTACTAGGTAGTTTGGAGATATAAAATCATAAAATAATAGAGGATACTCACAGATTAGGATGATGCATGATCATTGCATAAAACCCTTCAGTACTGCTATATGGGTCTGGCTAATTGTTCAAACAATCAAGGTACTATACCCTGTATGTGTGCATTGTTGGCACACCACTGGAGTGTTAGACTATTTGTGTTTGTTTATGAAAAGTACCTGACTCTGTTTCTGGTATAGCTGTGGGTTGATATGCTAGGTGGTGATCCAAAGATACAACTTCGCCTAAATCGTTTTAAATGTTCTTTACCATAATGTCAAAGTGTTTTGGACAAACTCCTGCTAGGTGTGATATTTCCTGCTATGAGCAATGTATAGCAAGTCCGTAAAACCTATCAAGTACTGCTAGGGCATTTGGTGGGGCAGGAAATATGACAACCTGGGAACAATTTTTGGGCTACTTGTAGTTGACCAAAGAGACCAGATAGATGCATGCAGCTTGGTAGAACGGGAAGAGAGGGAAACAAAATGAGGTTGAAGTAGATCCTGACAATTGACAAAGAAATGCCAGAGCCTCTATGTGGAAGAAAAGCTATTGAAATTCAACCTATCTCTGAAGGTGGAAAGTTGTAGGTTAGTATGCTTTGCCTGAATTTGAGTATATCTGGAGTGCTATTGGTTAGTCTTTTCAAAGAAGGAAAATTAAGCCCAAAGAGAATAAGGAAAAAATAGACCTTTTTCCCCCACCCACATACTACCTATAGAATGGAATCTGTGATAATGACCCTGTTGGACTTGATTCTGTTTTTAAAAGTACAAAAAGTAAAACTGTTTCTTTCTTTACATTGGTGTGTGTGTGTGCATGTGTGTGTACTTTCATCATGCAAATATTCCAAGACCTAACAGAGAGAGCCATTAGTTACTTGAGGCAACTTGCCAGCCTACTGTAGAGCATAAGTTCAGATCTTAATGGTGACTTCTTGTCATTTGAGACTGTTTGAATAACATATCAAAGGAAGAGAATCTCAAATAAGTTGTCTAAATTTAGTAAAGAAACCTCTTCTCCCTGGTAGTTTTGCTTTGTATTTCTTTTGGAACACCATAGACATAATAAAGAGCACTAAGAATTTCAAGTCTGATACTTTACTTTTTGAAAAGCTGTGGCTTTCTTTCAGGTTTTGTTTGATACTAGCAACTGATGTCTGAACCATGAAACAAAACTGTATCGATCTTACCTCTTGCAATGTATAATTGTATTTCCACTTGGACTCTTGCTGTTTAATTCTTAGTGCAATTTTAATGAGTTTTTTTTTTGTTTGTCTTCTTCATACGTAATATGCAGCCAACGTACTGTTTTAGAATTTTAGATCAACTTTTATAATTCCCAAAAATTAATTGTAGAAATTGTTTCACTTTGTAAATGTGTACATGTAGAGAACTAGCACCCCCTAGTGTATTTAAAGCCCCCAAAGGTGTGATCTGGCATTTAATAAGCTAATAACAAACAGGAATGTGTTCTAATAGACAGGTTATTTGTTAACTTTTCCCACTGGCATTATGACATAATTTGTTTAGGCACAGGGAAAGCATTTCTTAAAGTTAATAAAGATTATAAATAAAGAATGAATATCATATTTCAAACATGGAAACTAAAATTTTAAAACCATCATTGGCATTTGAACTGCTGGTGATATTTAAAGGCTGTGAAATAAAATAGCAATCTGTGGTCATGTTGCTAATTTTCTAAATTCTCTCTCTTTTAGAAAATTTCAGCAACATTCTTGTTTCTGGAAGGCTATAAAATTGAAAGCGTTTAGGATTTTTCTTCTTTTGGTGACTGTTGTACTGTGTGTTCCTTAATGAAACTGTAAACTGAAAATTATAGCTTTATTCCAGAGAGAGAGAGAGAGGACTTATTCCAACAGATGGCATCAAAACACCGGTCTAAACTGTATGATCGCTGATTGTTAATTGCATCTGTAAAACAATCCTTTTAAACAGAGTAATACATTTTATCATACAGATTATAGTTCCATGCTTTTTGGTTTTTCAATGTGTGTTAACATTTTCTGCTCCAATATAAGATTTGTGCTTGTATAATTATCAGATTAAACAACAGAACAACAGTGACTCAATCATTTTTAGGAAACATGCACAAGGGAGATAGGGAACCATAAATCACATTTTATTTGGACATTGTACTTGAGAAATGTTGGGGTTTTTATCAGGTTATATAAAAAGGAAGAATGGGCTAGAGCTCACCCTCATCAAATTAAAACGGTAGAAACCTATAAAATATCTTAAATATATGCTAAACATATACTGTACTTTAAAATGTATCTCACTGTAGGAAGAAATATGTTTCACTTACATAGATCTTTGAAATGAAAAGGAAATGTAAAAGACACATCATAAGAAAGAAGTGTTCTCTGAAAAATTAGAGATTAAGGCACACAGCTTCCTTTCTGAAATGGTTTCCATGAAAGCCTATGTAGAAGCAGAGGAGTGGGTTTGATGACATCGTGAAGACAGACCTTTTTAGTAAGATTTTTCCAAGATATAGACAGTATTGGGCAAATAGAATATGAAGATTAGATCTTGTGTTGCTTCTTCAGCCTGGGTGATTCAGAGCTGGGAACCTGAAATTTAGAGATGTGGAAAGGATGGTTAACATTCATGTCATCATGAGACAGCTTTTTGGTTCATAGGTGCCACATCAGATTCTCCTGTCTACATCTGATATATTAAGGGTGAATAAAATTAATGGATGTCAAACTTCTGCTATTTCCATTTTTTGTTCCATCCTCTGGGAAAGGATTATAGACAGGAGGGTACCCTAGCTTGTTGAGCTGGAAATATATATTTAATAAGTCAAATTGTGATGATCCCATTTCTGAGTTTTCAGGTATCTTCACCTGATATATAAGTACCATTAAGATAATACTTGCCTCAGGAAGGTCCACTTATCAGACATTATTAACAATTTAGATTCTAGATAGAAAGTCTCAAAACTGGGAACATGAATTTAACTATAAAGGATGTCCAGCAGCAAAAAGACATATCTTTAAAAGTATACAATAAACCCTTGCCTAGAATGCACTTTTTTAATTTTAAAAAGAATTCTAACAAATCATTGTTTTCCCTGATATTGAAGCCTAAATTAGAAAGGCAAGTTACTAGTGGTAGGCATAAGGAGTGACATCTGATGCCTTGTTCTGAAAACAGAGTTGGAAAAACTCTGTTAATAATTCAAATAAACATTTGCTAATTACAAAGGGAAAATAGTTACTTGGAATATCTCATCCAAAAACACCTTAACCAAGTGATCAAGGTTAACATCATCAGGAATAAGACATATCGCATCATGAACCCTCTGATATGATTACCAAAGAAAGGGCATGACCTTCCTTGTGTTGTAGCATTTCTTACCAAAAATGTATGACCTCAGTATAATCATTAGAAAAGTCAGACAAATTGAAGAACAGTCCATGTAATAAACTGACTAGGACTCATCAAGAGTGACAGGATCATGACAGACAAGGACAGACCAAGGATCTGTCACAGATTAGAGGATGCTAAGGAGACAAAAAATTTAACTCAATATGGGGCTCCGGGTTGGATCCTGGAACACAGATTTGGCATTAGTAACTGGTGAAATCTGAGTAAAGTTTTCAGTCTAGTTAGTAGTATTTTGCCAATGTTAATTTCTTGGTTTTAAAGATTATATTGTGGTTAAATAAGATAATAGCATTAGGGGAAGTTGAGTGAAGGATATATATGGAGACTATACTTTTTTGCAACCTTTAAGTAAGTCTAAAATTGTTTCTGGATAATTTTTTTTAATCCTACAAAAATCAAAGTGTATAGTAGTCTGAGGCCATTTAATGTAGGAGCAAAAGGCCCTGTTACATACTTGAGTTGTCTAAAATAGTGATTGATATTTAATATAATGAGCTCAAGGAAGAATTATTTGTAATGTTATTTGCTTAATATAAGTCAGAAAGCCTGTAATATATTTTAGAAGCATAATTTTTAATATGAAAATTTGGAAACTGTAAATGAGTAAATTTCAATTACTTGGGAAATCGACTTTTTGGACAATTTTATCACCAATGATGCTGTATAATGAATCATTATTCTTCGATAAAAACTTTCCTGCCTGTGTCAGACCTATAATTCTCCTTCGATCCTCTACCCGAGGATAGATATTTTATAACTTAGAGTAACTGTGCAGATATCTGATGTAATCCAGGCCTTCATTTGATACTATAATCTAATTAAATTTCAAAATTGAGCAATGATTGAAGGAATTTTATCAACCCTTGATTTTGGTACTGTGTATGAACAGGGAATTCAAATAATTTTCTTCAAGGCTTACCTCTGATTTCTGCCTTATAAGCAGGAGTTGGATATTTTAGTATCTACAGATCAGCTAGTGTTAATAAAACCATATCCTTGAGCCCCAAACCTATCTACAAATATTCTCATATTTTTCAATAAAGAGTGGCAATGAGAGGTTTCACCAAAGTCCATGCAAGATGTCCATGATCGGAACAAAGTGTGGAAAGCTCCAGTGTCTTAGGCAACTTAATAAGCTGTAAAATCATCCTTTTACTTAGCCTGTCATTTAGCAAATAGGCCTACATTTCTCTAAACTATACCATCACACTTCATTAGCTGAAGGAAGCTTGTAACAAGCTCGTAACTTGTTGCGCACCTACCATGTATTCAGTGCTGTATGAGGTGCTGTAGGATTCAGAAGTATGCTCCAGTTCTTCTGTATCTTAGAAGAAACTCTTTAAAACCCTCATGGGAGCTTATAAGATTAAAGAACATATGCAATTGCAAATCAACCAAATTGTACATACTTAAATATTTAGACAATTGGTTTCCAAGCTTATTGAGATCAAGGACTCTTTTTTTAGTGTCAGATATTTTACAAACTCTATGTGATAGCTGATAAGTGTTTAGTACTTGTAAATAGGAGAATACATAATGGCAAAAGACAAGCACAAATTATTTTAGATTAATGTATTTTGCCACAAGTGTCTATTAACTTTTGGAAAATAGTAACAAATACATGCAAGGGGCATACAACTTGGTATATGCTTTGGTGCACGTAGGGATTTATAGACCCATGATTTCTTCCCGTGCTTGACCCCATCTCATGGATGCTGGTCCTCAGGCTGTGAGCCACTGTGTTGGAGCATAAATGCTGTTGGAATTCAACTGAAGAAGGCCAGGTGATGATTGCCAGAGCCATCATCAGAGCCCCTGGATGGGGCTTAAGGCATGTGTCAGAGGTTTGAGAAGGTGGAAATATGTCCAAGGGAAGCCATGGAAAACCAGAAATAAGGTAGGCAAATTGAGAGGGAATGAGGAGCCAAGGCTGGATGGGGAGTTAGAAAAAAATAAAATTGGTTAAACAAGACCAAGAGAGATTATGGAGAGTTTTGAAATCCAAGCACAGGAGCTGCAAATTTCTATTAAGGCAAGGCACTGGACCAGGACTGAAAGGACTGGGCTATAATCCTGGTTCTGCCAATTACTAGGCTTCAGCAAGTTAAATTTTGGAGGCTTGACTGTCATTATTGGTAAAACTGGGATAATAATACATACCACTCAGGAAAGAGAGCATCTGTGAAATTTTCTTGTGGGCTTTCAGTCCATTTGGGTTGCATCTGGAATATCTAAGGGAACTATCTAAGATTATTGAGCAGGGAATCAGCATGATGAAAGTAACATATTAAAGAAGATTAGTTTGGCAGCTCTTTTGCAGTTTGGATTAGAGTCAGGGAAACCAGTGAGAAAACTGTCCCAATGATCCAGACTCAAAGACTGTGAAAATAAGGACAAAAGGAAGTTGAGATGAAAATCAATTGGAATTTTAGTTTGATAAAGTATCAAGGATGAGATGAATCAAAAATGATTTTGCGGTTTTAGAGTTAGTTGCTATGGAGGAATGGTGGATACAATGAAAAAGAAAAGGAAAATGGAGAAAAAGCTGATTTGGAGAAAAAGGATGTGAAGTATGGCCATGGTGAATGGCATGTGAGAACCAACAGTCAAGTAGAAATCAACTCTAAACTCTTGGGAATATGTAATTGGAGTGAAGTGAAATTTGTGCTGGAGATGGCTAGAGATGGCAAGTCATGAGCTGCTAGAGTGGCAGTTGAGCTGTGAAATGGATGTGCCACTTAATAGAGATTATAAACAGAAAGAAAAACCAAGGTCCTAGGATTAAGCCTGTGTGGTACTTTCTCTTGAGAAACTATTCTAAGGGTGGATCAATTCATTATTCTGTAACTAACGTAAGATGAAATTGAATTTTAATCATCTTATGGGGGGTTTTAACTTATGACCATTTTTTTTTGCTTGTTTTAAAATTCATATGGACCAAAGGTATATAAACATGTCATTTTTTTTTCTTTTGAAGAGGATGATTGATTATTCATTTATAGCACTGCTCTTATGATGAGGCATTAAAAAAGACTGGGTCATTTCTTCCTGAATTATGGCAGGGGAGCCTGGCAACATTTCTGAGGCTACTGCGTGGCTGAGCCGCTCGTAACAGGTATGTGTCCAGTGGGGCACATCTGGCATAAATCCTTTGTGATCTGACTTCTCCCCAGCATCATCGTGCAATACTTCCCAGCTTCTTCCAGCCGCACAGATTTGAACTCCAAATATAACAGGTCTATGCTAGCTCTGAGCTCTTGCTCACACTCTTCAGAAGAAGTAGAAACTTGGAATGCCTTTCTCTTCAAGTCTCCTTCTTTTGAAATTTCTCAAGACCTAGTCCCATTGTCCTGTCTTCCCTGAGACTGTTTCTGATTCCACAGTGGGAAAGAATCTCACCTTCACTTGTATGTGCTTCCACCTCTGCACAGCTCTCCTTCCAGTCTACCTTGCATTGTCATTACTTGTTTCCACACTTATCTCCTCCACATGACTGCGAGTTCCAAACAGCAGGTGATGTGTCTGACTCACCCGTGTGCACCCCACACAGTGCCTAGCCTTGTCCCTCACTTAATGCTTGCTAAATTGAGAAGAGAATGACATTTCCCTGCCCCCAGCCCCACCGGCAACATTTTAGTAAAGCAAAATGGCAGAAAGACAGCCTTGGAAAGCAGGGAAAAGAAGAGCCTTCTGTCTTTGGCTTTAAAGGAAGAAGAGATGGTGACAGCAGTAGGGTAATAGCCGTTCCTGTGGGTGGCCCAGGAGAAAGATATAGGAGGTTCCTGGAGAAGAAACATGAAAGTCTGACTTCTCATGGAAGCCTGTGGAGCCCTGACTCTCTAAGCACTGAAAGCTAGTGTTAAAGACCTGACTCCTCCATGGAAAGTTTTAGGTAATGGGGTAAATTTTAAGAAAATGAATATTCAGGGTGGCCCAGATGTACAAAAGGTGGGCAATAGGTTATAAAGTCTCAGGGAGGGACAGTTGGGGGTTGTGGAATAGATTGAAAGGAAGAATGTCCAATCTATGGGCAAAAGCTAAATATTAATAACTTAAAACATCAAAATGAGGTGGGGAGTATGGGGAAAAATAAAGGGATTATTTTGGAAAGGAGAAAATTTATCTCAGTCTTGGTTAACCTATTCCCCAAATTATCAAATGAGTAATAACCTATCCCATTTGGTTAAGGCTACAGAACCTTCAATTAAATAGAGACTGAACATTTAAATTTGATTAAGTAAGGTGACTCTTAATAATACAGGCAATTAGCCTGTGGAATGTGTAGGTAGAGAATGAGATGGAAGAAACAATGCTGCATTTTGAAAGCTGGTTTTAGTAATTTTTAATATAATACCTTATGCATTTGTAGCACTTTTCAATTTACAATGCTTCCTGATCTTTGTTATCTCACTTGAGCCTGGCATTCTCCTGTTGGGCAGGTAAAGAAAGCTATGCTCTCGCCTGGACTTCCTGTGTTCCTTTCACAGCATCCTGCTACCTCTCTCATGGATGTGAAGATAGATCTAGGGTGTTTAGAACTCTTAGCTGTCATTCAAGTAATACATGACAATGTGGTTTGACATGAGTTATTTGAACGCAAGGCTTGTTTTATTTACTTTTGTAGCTATTCCACATGCCATGTGACACAGCGCGCTGTGTATGGTCAATATCCACTAATATTTGAGAAACAAATGAACTGTTATGCAGTTTCCCTTATCATCCTGACATTTCTAGAAGGTTCCCGAGAGGCAGTTTAGTGGGAGAATAGGAGTGGTGCTGATGGGCAGAGGAGAAAGGAAGGACGGGCCTAGGAGGCTCCGGCTCCTTTAACCCCAGCAGCTCAGCTCCCTTTTATCTGTCTTATATGTGTCTTATATGTTAAATGTTAAGAGTCAAATTGTACCCCCAATTCATATGTTGAAGTCCTAACCCCCAGTACCTCAGAATATGGATGTGTTTGAAAATGGGGTCTTAGGATAAAATTAAGTTAAAATGGGATCATATGAGTGAGTTTTAATCCAATATAACTAATGTCCTTATAAAGAGATTTGGACACAGAGATTTACAGAGAGAAAATGATGTGAAGACCCCAGAAGGCAGCTGCTATGGTCTGAATGTTCTCCTAAATTCATGTGTTAAAACTCAATGGTGATTGTGATAGCATTAAGAGTGAGGCCTTTAGAAGGTGATTAGGTCATGAGGGCTCTTCCTTCATGAATGGGATTAGCAAATTTATAAAAGGGCTGAAGGAAACTGTCAAGGCCTTTTTGCCCTTCTTCATGTGAGGACACAGCATTTTCCCCTTTTTTGCATTTCTGCCCTTTCACCATGTGAGGACACACAGACAGAGCCATCTACAAGACAGAGCCATCTCACCAGACACAAAATCTGCCAGCACCTTGATCTTGGACTTCTCAACCTTTATAACTGTGAGCAATAAATTTATGTTCTTCATAAATTACCCAGTATCAGGTATTTTGTTATAGCAGCGGAAATGGACTAAGATAGCAGCCGTGCGCAAACCAAAGAAAGAGGCCTTAGAAGAAACCAACCCTGCTGACACCTTGATCTTAAAATTCCAGCCTCCAGAACTGTGAGAAAATAAATTTCTGTTATTTAAACCACTCAGTTGTCTGTGGTACTTTTCTTATGGCAGCCCTAGCAAACTAGTATATTAAGGTTCTGAAGAGAGTTAAAGGGGGAAAGAAAGGAGTTAAAGCACTTAACGCGTTATGAAACTGCAGTTCTATGGTTGATTATCTGTGAGAGTCAGATAAATGCTTATTTTACGTTTAAATCACATAAATCATCAGCAAGTAATGATGCTCGAGATGATATAGCTTCATTGGACAAATAGATCAAACAGCTTCTAAATGTTGTTATTTTCCAGCTCTAGAGTATTAAGAATCAATTTGAGCAAACATTGCATCTTGGTATCTTGCAGCATAATTACCATTGTTCCTGAAAAAAAAAAGAAGCAGTTTCTAAGCTGCATGTGGCACAAACCTATTCCTTAGCTTCCCACCCTTTGTACTGAATACTTCAAACTCTGAGCATCTTCTAAACCCATAAAGAAAAAATTGGAATCATTTCACAAAAGCACACAAAAAAGCAACATACTTTTTTTTTAGCATATTTTGAAATCTCTGGGGAAGAATTCTACATCTTTTAATATCACTATTTGTTTCAAAATTATCTTGGGTCTCCTGGATCTGAATAAATCACTAACATTGAAAGATAAGCTAGCTCACCAACATTTTTTAGCATGGTATGGTGTAACCATCACCAATTGAGGATGCAGTTTTACAGCAGTGTCACTGTCAAGAAAATTTTCACTGCTGTTTACAAAAGGGAACTAGTGGGAAGGCCTGTAATAAAATTGTTTCTAAAAGAGCTAGATGTAAACTTGGATATTTGGGATCCATTGTTATTTTGCCTGATTCCAAGTTTGTATTATTTGCAAATGAAATTAACATCAGGTTTTTATTTTTTATGCCTGCTGGAGTCACAATACTGAATCTGCTCTGAAGGATTCATATTTTGTATTTTCTAATTTGAACCTAAATTCTATAGGGGTTTTGAATGGAATTGAAACATGAAACTTAGTTATTACTAAGTGTAAAAAAGGTTAAGATAAATAGGCCAAGTCTATATGTTTACTGTCTTTCATAATAAGCATTGTCTATATGGCATTCTTTAAGAACATAAGTGGGCCGGGCGCAGTGGTTCACACCTGTAATCCTAGCACTTTGGGAGGCCGAGGCAGGCGGATTGCCTGAGGTCAGGAGTTCGAGACCAGCCTGGCCAACATAGTGAAACACAGTCTCTACTAAAAATACAAGAAATTAGCTGGGCGTGGTGGCAGGTGCCTGTAATCCCAGCTACTCGGGAGGCTGAGGCAGGAGAATTGCTTGAACCTGGGAGGTGGAGGTTGCAGTGAGCCGAGATTGCGCCATTGCACTCCAGCCTGGGCAACAAGAGCAAAACTCGATCTCAAAAAAAAAAAAAAAAAAAAAAAAAGAACATAGAACATAAGTGATTGGAGCCTTTTAAGAAACAATCAGACAATTGTCTAATTAGGAAGTGGAAAAGAAAACACTGTTTTATTTACAGTCTACAAAAACAATGTTTTACATGAAAGCATAACTTATTCCAAATGATCTGTTGTGTCAGTATCTGGCAAGTTTTAAAATTAAAATAATTATATGTAAATGTAAATACAGACTATCATTGACCATATTCCGGTGATTGAATATGCAAGCTAATTTTCTCACAGGACCATCCTCCTAGGACATAAGCCTGCTGGTAACAACAGCAACCAAAATGCGTATTCTATTATCTCACTGGCACTCAGAACGCTCACAGGTTATTCCAGTAGAAAGGCCTGTGGTTTGTAAAAGGTTATTGGCTTTTAAGCCAAACATTGTTTCTTTACTTAAGTATTGAAGCACATGTAATGTGTCACCTTGAAACTGAGAGTTGAGCAATGAAAGTCAACTGCTATGCAAGAACAATAAAGGGGTGCATCTTCTTGTGTATGCTGGGAGCTGGCAACCTGGCAGGAGTCGTTCTAAATTGTCATTCCCAGCCCTTTCTTAAAGGCTGGAGTGTATCACAGTCTTGTACTTACTGCCACAGATCACTTTAGGTTTGCATAATCTATACTGCTTGTGAGTGAGATTGACTACAGTATCAGGACAAAATGGTATAATTCATCCTCTGTGAAGAGTCTAAAGTAAATTCCCAATTCAGCATGAGTATGCAATTCACCAGTGTGAGTTCTAAATCAGCATCTCTTTATGTTTTCTAGTATCATGCAATGTACTTGAAATAATAGATATCCCCAACTTTTCAAAACTTTGGTTGCATACATTTGCTTGTAAGTTTGTTTAGAATTCAGAGCATATTTTTTCCTATAGAAACAAGATTATGAATATGCCAGTAAAATCCAGTTCCTATTAAGAGTTAATATTGCCAAAATATTGCAAGGCTTCAACTGTCTTCTTCACTAATAAACAGAACCAGAACAGAATAAAATGCAATGAGAATTAGCTTCATATTTATCTTGGCCACTCGTGTCTAAGGAAAAGAAGGATCAACTAAAAAAAGATAGGGCGGAAAACATAGTCTTCTAGACACTTGAAAGACCTTAAAAGAATGAAGGTCTTAGTGACTTCAAGCTTACAGATGGGGATGGTTTTCCTTTTCTTGACACAAATGCGCCGTTAACCATGCTCTAATGCTAATGCTTATTGACGATAATTAGTATTAGTCTTTGGGCTCACAGTGACGTATGAGGGGAGGGCTTGAGAGAATAAGGGAAATAAATGTTTCTAGGCAAATGTGCAGGGATTTGATGTAATGTAAAGAGAAAAGGGGGCTCTAAATATAAGCATATATGTGAAAAGAATATTTACCCGAATAGAATTTATGATGAATTTAAGGTCGAAATACAACAAAAAATCATCAAGTCTATCACCTCCTGGCCTGCAGAGAAAGAAGGAAGGGAGCAGGGCAGAGGCTTGAGATCTGACAGCTCACTGTTATCGATCTCTCAGTGATATGACAGCTTGACAGCTACCCGGAGGCGGCAAGGGAGCAGGAGGCAGTGAGGAAGAAGGGCTAGAGCCAACTGGATAGCTGTATGAAAGGGGTGTTTGTATCTTGAGGATGATTCATGACAATAGGTGTTTTAGTATTATACCATTATTTATAAGCATCATAGCCATTGCAGTTTTGTGTCGCTTACTATCTTTCAGGCACTGTGTTAATCCCTTTATAAACATTATCACACTTGGTCTTATTAACTTCAAAAGAGAAATATAATTACACCTATTTTCCAGATAAGGCAACTGAAGTTACATAGAAGTTAGTGTCTTGTCCAAGATAATAGAGCTAGTATATAGTGGCCCTGAGACTTGAGCCCTGAGCTGGCCATACTAAGATGTCACTCTTGCCTAGAATGAGACATGAGCCCACTCTCTCATCCATATTCAGGTTTCGTGCCATTACAATATGAGAGAAAAAATGTGCACTTAGAACAGTGCTTGGCACAAAGTAAATATTCATTAAACATGGTGATTATCATCTGCCAAGGTAAAATATTGCTTATAAAATACCAACAGGGTCAATGTTGAGTCTTGGTATTTATTATAGTTTTTGCTTCGTTTTGGTAGTCTTTCTCCACCCTTCAGGCATCTCATGGTTATACATTTCTAAGTTCTTGAAAATCCACTGATTTTTCTTTCCTGTGCTTAACAAACCTACAAGCCTGCAAGAACAAGGACCGTTCCTGGAACATAGTAAGCACTCATGAAATATTTGTTAGATGGGATCATTTAATTCAACAACTAGATCACTCACTTTGGCAAGAAGGCAAAATAAAAAATTTAGTTCCATGGAGAAATATCTGTACCATATATATATATATATGTACCTGTACATATATGTACATATGTATGTATATATGTACCTATATACCTGTACATATATGTACAGGTACATATATGTACCTATATACCTGTACATATATGTACAGGTACATATATGTACAGGTACATATAAAAATGGTAATATCTGTACCATTTATATATATATAAAATACATATATATTATAATATATTATACCTTAAATATTATGATATATCTTAAATTTTTGGTATAATATACCTTAAAATTTTGAAGTAAAACATTAGAAACCGAGTAGGACTTTTTTTTTTTGTCCTGATGCTGTAGTAACACATCGTATGGCATACCATACATACCATTAGGCTTTCCAAAGTAAATAGTGTATTTTCATGTTTACACTAAACTAACACGTGAGGAATTTAGCATTACTCTTCACCAGTTATATAAGACACCTCATTTGAATTTTTGAATTCTATTCTATTTAATATTCTATTGAATTCTATTTGCATTCTATTGCACACATGGCACTGCGCCTCTCTTCTTACATTTAAAAAAATTACATTTAGAAACAAGAGTGAATATTGCCACTAAGAAAGTTCAAAATCATGTTTCTGAGATATATATTCTATCTGCTTTCCTCTGGCTGTGTATCCATTCATGGGTGTAAAAAACAAGAATATTTTATTCTTGTTCTGATATGTCCTACTAATACATGTTTGTGGAATAAAATTGCCATGGTTATTAAAAGAGTCTGTGACATTTTCTAAAGAGTGTGGGTATTGCCTGCACCGCCTGGCTGAATTCCAATTTGGGTAATTACATTCGGCTTTCTGGTTACCTTAGCGATCCTCTCTTTTGCTCCAAGGGTCCTCACGGTGGTTGAGCTCAGCTGAGATATTGCTGTTTGCTGTCCTTAGTTCTAAATAATAGTAGCTGAGGGGTTCTAGTCTTTGGAAATTTAATTTTCATCTATTTTAACAAACAAAATGTTGTACACATTTTGGGGTGTATAATAAAACCTGGCTTTCTAATTGAAATTCTTCTTGGAGTAGAGTGGGCAATCTAATCAGGGAGGAAATTGTGATCCTTGATTTCTTCCTCTGTTCTTGATCATATTTATTATTCCTATGGAAATTGGAGCAATTTTCTAAATTTATTTAATCTCCCCTGCCTCTGAAACTTCACAGCAATTTTCTGGAACTTCTGTTATTGTTCTTATAGTCTGCCTTGAAGTAGAGCTTCCTGTGGGCTTATCCTAGGCCTGTGACAAATGCTAAACTGTAAGGACCTCCCTACTTTGTTTTCCCTGATGGAAACTTTCACAGAATGACATGTTGTAGTTGCTCATTAAATGATGAATGAATGATTTCCCTTTAGGTTAATGTTATTTACTATTAACGACTAAGCCTGTGTTTTGAACACAAACAGACTATTTATTATTCAATCTAATACAATCGTTTCAATGTAAATATTTTAGTTCCTGGACATTAGCATCACTATATCATAGCAGGTTGTGCATAGGGGCAGCTGCTTCCCACTCTGCACCCTCAATATACTCTTGGAAATCTTAAGGGTCCCGAAAGAACCAAGCCAGAATTATTATAAGGGTAGTATTGGGACTGCAATCAGTTTATTCTGCACTGGACAATTGAATCTGATCATAAAGTGTAATTCAAAGCATAGGGTTCCCAAACTTTGAACCACTACATCAAAAAAGAAAAAAAAAAAACGGAGAAGAATGGTCGCAAGTAGGCAGTATAGTTTTAACTGTCCCATCCCTCCTACCAAAGAGATTCTCTTTCTCCCACTCAAGGAGACATATTGGAATGCAAATGTCTTAGACTAACTTTACTGTAGGGTTGAACTTGAATTGGTTTTAACTTAAAATTTAAAAGGTAAGAAATTCATAATTGTCATTACTCATTATGAGGAGTGAAATTCTTGCTACATATCCCTTAATAGATCGCCATGTATTGTTGTCTTAATACAGATTTAGATTGTTCTCAAGGACTTCGAAGGACTCTCTCTTATACCTTTAAGCCTTATCTTAGGGAACCACTCTTGTGCTTGGTACTTTGGTAACACCAAATTGCTACTCATTTCCTGCACACAGGGGGGTTTCTTTGGCCTGGAATGCCATCTTAGTATTCCTGTCTGGCTGACACTTGTGCACCCCTCAAGACTGAATAAAAAGCCTAGAGGAAGGGGTAGGTGCCCTTCTTCTGTGGTTCTGTTGCATCCTGAGTTTACCTTTGCATTTCTCCCTTGTTATAGCAATGATCTGTTTTTGTATATATGCCTTTTCTGTTACTATTGGTGGAACTGAACTAAGATTTCTTAGACATTGCAAGTATACAGCAAAACCGCTTGCTAAGGAGCCATTTCCTTATTGAGATATAATTTTTCCCAGGACTGTAGTCTTCAAGGAGAAAGTGCAAGGAAAATCACATTTACCTGTGTTTCTTTTTCTTCTTTCCGTATATTAAATGCAGTCCAACTATTTACTGTTAGGAAAACCCCCATGAATTTGTTTTATAGTAAATGAAAAAGGAGCTTAATTACTTTCTAGTTCAGCTCTTAGAGCACCCTTTCTAAAAGGTTTATCTGTAAGCCCAAAATTCCTAACTTATGTTTTGGAATTGCTATTTCCTAGTTTTAGAAAATTTTTAAAATTAAATCTTTTTTTCCTTCTCTTTAGGAGCACTGAAAAAAAACGAATAAAACAAGAGAAAAAGAAAGAAATCTTTTTGTCCTCCCTTTAAACCCCAGCAGGAAATGAGTCATTTTGGTAAATGTTTCTATTATTTAAAAGTCAGAAGTTCATGGGTTTTACTCTAAGATTGACTCATTGCTATGATGCCATGGTGTCAATGAATACCAAATCAAAAAGCTACATTGTATTTAAAATGTAAAAAAATGAGTATTATATCCCTTCAAGAGGCAGTGTGATATTGTCAGAAGGGCACTGACTTGGGCAGGAGAAGACTAATGGTCCAGTCTCAGATTTGCCACCAGCTATGGGACTTTGCCTCTTTGGAACTCAGTCTCCGCTTTTGCAGAATGGTGAAATTTAGAATTGGGCTGCTAAAACAGTAGCGACCACAACAACTAAAACTAAAAAACTGGAAGAAATGTTCAACTACTCCATAGAAGGAAACAATTGGAGGAAATCCAGACATTTGCTAAAGATCCTCCCTTTCAAATGGATAATTGAGAAAACATGTTTTAGTTCTCTCATTTGATAAGGTTACTAAATTCATAAAAAAGACTGATGACAAGGTACAGGTTTAATTTTTAAAATCTTGCATGTAAACCTGGGATACAATATTGAAAATCAGGAGGCTTGTGGTCTGGTTCTTGCTTTTGGAAGAAGGCTGGCATTATAGTACCCTAAAAAGACTGTATAGGGATTGTTAAGCCAAATGAACCAGCCTTGACCAAACCTAGGAGGCAATATTGCCCAGCTGTAAGGAGCATGGGCTTTAGAATCTCTGGTTGCTCTTGTTAATGGTGCGACTTTAGGCATGTTATTTAACCTCTGTGGAGATAAAGTTTCTCATTTGGAAAATGAGGATCATAATATTGACCCATAGGGCTTTTTGAAAGATTACTTGGGTTAATATAAGTTAAGCATACAGTAAATAACAGCAATTATTGTGAGGTGACAAATTATTATTTGTAGTCTGAGTCAGATGGGGATTGAGTCCCAGACTTGTTGGGGCAATCATCTCAGACTTAGTGGCAAGAGTCTTTACCCCTAATGATAATGATAAACAACATTTATAAAGTGGGTTATGGAATTGCACATAGATTATCTCGTTTGCTCATTGTAATAATCCTGGATACAGCTAAAGGTCACCCAGCTAGTAAGTAACAGAGCTGGGGCTCAAACCACATTTTCTGCCTCCTAACCCTTATTCTGTCCACTGCGATTCTAGTTCTACTGAGCACTAATGAGTCTGTGGCCTAGGTTAATTGCCCAGCTTCTCTATTTAGCTTAATTAATAAAATAACTAGAAAAGCTTTAAAAATACTTTTATAATTTCAGATAGTTTGTGGACAGGTAAATGTAAATTCTAATGAAAATATGTTGAAACACAACTTTATCGTAAGTATTATATTGCTATTACTATGTTTATAAATAAGAAATTCCGAATAATTCTGACCTTTGTTTTGGGGATTGAGATAGTGAAATTTAGGAGGGATTCACAGAGACCTTCAACTTGAGTGGTAACATTGTACTTCCTGAACTGGTATATGGTAGTTGGTATATCATTTGTTCTTTTTATCTAATTGATATAGAAATATGTCATAAAAAACTTCTCCAAAAAAGACTGGAAGGAAATTCACACAAATAGAGAAATATATTGGTGCATAATAAATGTATTTTAATATTTTCATAACCTAATGCAGAAATGTTTTGCAATGTACATTCATAATATAAGGAGAAATTTAAGTATTATAAAGAACACATTTATATTCCCTAATAGCCCTAGCACTTCTCGTAGTTAATCTTGACTTTACATTTGGGGACATAAATAAATCTGTATTTCTCTTGGCTGGGACTGAGGATATCGTGGCAGCAGTGTTAAGAAAAACTAAGAAAATTAGTACTTTTGAGTAAGTTGCCTTGTTTATGAACAGCTTATTTTGAAGAATAGACAGTTTCTAATTTCTGGTAGTCAAACAAAGGTGCATGTGGACCTCAACTGCTGGCAATATGTCAGAATCCTCATAGCACTGCTGCCCAAGTGACCCAAGTTCCCACAGGCATAATGCTTTATAGCTTACAAAGACTCTCTCTATACCTTATCTCATGGGAGCCTCACAGAAACCCTATGATAGAGTCATCACTATTAGCATTTTCACCATTTTAGAAATTGAAGAAACCAAAGGCTAATTGTAGGATAAATCAGAACTAGGACTGGAACCCACATCATTTTACTGCAAAAGCCCATGATTGTCTTCACTACATCATAACGTCCTTTTACTTGCAGCTCTCCATCTGATACTTTGTTTTGCTGAGCTAATCACTTACACCAGCACCTTGGTTTTTTAAACCTTTCTTCTAATATTAAAGCTCTTGACCTCTTTCTTATTGTAATAATTAAATATGACGAAGACTACTCTAGAGTTTACCAAATGTCCATGGGTTTCAATGATCCTAGGCTGTTTATATACTTTCTTTACAGCTTTTTCTTATTGTAGCAGAAAAAGTAAGTTGACTTTTTCATTGATGTTAGGAAATATAAGGATATCAAGGCAAACACTCCACCAGCCATCCTACCCCCCAGCCCCAAATTAACCAAACTACACAACAACCGTGTTGTCTCTCCTGGGGCCCAGAATTTTGTTAGTGGTTTAAGTGAAGACAGAGGAGTCTCTGTATTTTTGTCTTAGCATCTAGCACATTGCCTTGCATTTGGCATTCAATTGATTTGTTTTAATTTTACCTAAACCTTTACATTATCTAGTTCCAGCCTGTGTCTCTGCTGAGGTAAAAAGCACAATTATACTCAAATTGATCAAAATAATGATTTAAAAGAGAACTATCCTTTAATGATCATTTACACAGAGACTCATGCTTTTTTCTGTCATTCTTAAAAACTTTATGCCATATTATTATAAATTGTACTGCAAATGTTCATTCTCAATGTGAGACTCACTTTTGAGAGAATTAATTCATACCCTCCAGTTCCTTTTCTGGGAGATATCTATTATTCTTCCTACTAGTTTATCCAAAAGAGAAAATAATGTTTTATGCTAACCAAAAATGAAGGCTACTATGTGAACAGTGAGCGTGGTGGTTTTTCTTGCATGATTGCATTTAGTTCTCCTCATTGACCCTGAGAGGTAGGTCATGTTATCCTAATTTTACAGATGAGCAAACAGATTCAAGGGGGGAAGTAACCTGACATGTACACATCATACACCAAGAAGTGGCAGAGCAGGTGTTTTGGAATCTTTTCATAGCATCACAATCTCTACAAAGATGAAAGGTAGATGGAGAACAATCATTTTATAGACCATTTTTGCAGGAGCTTCTTCATGGTCATATTGTCCACTGTTTATACTGTCGATAGACCAGCAACCGCCTTCATAAGATATCTGGCTTTATGGCCCATGGAAAATGGATTAGACTATTAATTCAGAAAGAAAGCACTCAAAGGTTGTGGGTGAATTTGAGAGGTACACTGAGGAACCAGTTTTCATATGCAATAATACAGCTATGGAGAGTAATTTAAATAAATGTGTTAACGATTGAATATGTATATTTATGAATATGAATATACACACATGAATATATATGTCCACACATATATAGTCTTCAAATGTTCCAGGATGAGGCTGAAGCTCAGTTCAACTCAGCAAATATTGTGCGTGTGTTTGTGTGTGTGCGCGCACACACACAAACTTACTAGGTGCCAAATACTCTTAAGGGAACCCAAAGATGAGTGAGATGTGATTTCTGCCGTACTGGAAGTCAAGATCTAGTGAAGAGAATTGAGGTTGATAAATAGCTTCAATATAGACAAACACGGATTTATTTTTATACTCATTTCTTAATTGATGATATTTACCAGGATTTTATCTTCAGCCATTCCCATTTTGTACTTTTTTCTTACCCTCAGGAAACCATCTATTTTCTTTATTTTGGCCACCAATGATGATCTGTAGCTCCAGAAGTTTCTCTCTCCTGGATTCTAATCTCCTATTGATAGCTGTCTTCTGTACATTTCTGACTGTGTTCCTTAGATATTTTAAATGCTAAATATACAAAAGCATTCCTCCCTTTTATATTCTCTGTTTAGTTTAATAGCATCACTCTGCATCAGTTTTCTAGAGACCTCAAATGCATCATTTATCTATCCACCAGCTTCCCATCCCTCATTTTCAGTTGTTCATCAAGTCCTGTGAATGTTGTCTTCTAAACATGCCTTAAATGTGATCTTGCATCTCTATCTTCATGGCCACAGGTTTAGTTCAGCTGCATTTCATTTCTTACCTGGACAATCATCCAACTATCGTCTTAGCCTTTTATTTCATCCCATTCAAAGTCATTTTTAATACAGTTGCCTGGTTGATCTTTCTAAAATATAACTGATAACATATTTTTTACTTGCTAAATGCTTTCAATGCTTCCCTTCTGCCTCCTGGAATAGGTTCAAATCATTGTCATAGCCCTGCTAATCTGTTATTGATCTATTCCTTACTGCCACTCCTCTTTTGCCAAGTACACCTGACTTTGGTTCTGGGCTAATATTCAGTTATTATGTACAAATGAAACCATTTACTATTCTGATTGGCCAGTACTCATTCCATACTGATTGTTAAATATTTTGAATATCACCCTTTCTTTAGTGGTACCAAACTGTCTTTCTCCCCAATCATGCACATATTTTTATGCTTCTGTGCACTTTGAATAATCAGTTTTATCTACCAGGAACATTCTTCTTTTTTTCTTTACCTGGCAAATTTATATTAATCCTTTGAGATCCTGCTCAAATATTACCTCCTCTGTAAAATCTTCCCTGCCCTCCCTCCACACAGGCAAAATTTTTCTTCCCTCCCTGTACATATCTTGATTAAAGAACTTATCATGTTACATTGCAGATATTACTTACTGACCTAGGGGATTTTTAAGAAAAAAATATTTTTAAAATCTCCAACATGTAGCTTAGTATTTGGTATACAACAAAGGCTCTCATAAAACATTTATTGAATTGATAGATAGATAGATCTACAAAAGTTTTATGGGATGGAATTCAAGATTGATTTTGAAGACTAGGCTGAGGATTGAGGCTGGAAAGGCATTCCAGGATGGAAGATTGCATGTGACAAGGGGCAGGAAAGGTCAGTATATTATGGAACAGTGAGCCTAAGATTAAGATGCAATGGGTTATAGGTAGTAGTTTAAGATAAGTAGGTTGGGATCAAAGAGTGGAGTGTTCCAATAGCCATAGTAAGAAGTTTGGACTACATCCTACGCATTAGAAGACTGTGAGCATGGGTGACATTTTCCTCTGTGTTTCAGTGAGACATCTCTAACAGCACTGTGCTATATGCATTGAAGACCCGGAGCCTGCAGGTGGCCACGGTCCAAGAAGGGTCAGATGAAAAAGTCGCCGTCTAAATCTATGAGATTGCAGAGGTGGAAATAAAAATGAAATTCATTTTGGAGGCAGAATTGGCAAGATTTTAAAATTAGTAAAGTGTATGACTAAAGGAAGGGCGAGAAATCAATTATAATTACAATGTTTCAAAATTAAGTGACTAAGAGACCAGAGATGGTGTATCATGGGATGATTCACAGAGGTTATGTTTGGTGAATTAAAACAAGACAGAAGAACATAGATGCTACCAGCTATAGACACATATTTCTACCATCCTTGGAATCTTGATTAAAAGTTTACCTCATATGTTTTCTCTGTATTTTTCTATGTTTAATTCCCAAGTGTAGTTACAAGCCTCACTGGAAAATTCAGAAGCAATGGTGATAAGCACTACCAGTCACTACTGTAGGAACTTGTTAAAGATAATTCAACTAACAGAGACAATTATAAATGTTCCTTTTTTTACGGAGCTGGGACCACAAATGTTACCTCTCAAATATTTGTTGTCAAAGCAGCATATTTTATATATTGGAACATACATTATTTTGTATTATTGGCTACACCAAAACATCATTAACTTAAAACACAAGAGAGAAAATACTTATTCACTTAACAGGGTTTGAATTGCTCATGTTAACCAATATGGTAACCAGAAGCCACATGCAGCTGTCGAGCCCTTGAAAGTGGCTAGTCCAAAACTGAGATGTGCTGTAAATATAAAATGCACACTAGAGTTTGAAGACTTGGTACAAAAAAATGAAATAATGTCATCTATCTTATGAATAATTTGATAGTTCCCTTACATGTTGAAATGCTAATCCTTCGAATACATTGGTTAAATGAAATACATTATCAGAATCAATTCCACCTGTTTCACTTTACTTTTTAAATGTGGCTCCTAGGAACATTTAGAATTACATATGTTATTCACATTACATTTCTATTGGACAGTGCTGGAATGGTGTTCTTATTTAGCAACCAGCCAACAGGCATCTTTTTAGTTCTTGTGTACAGATGATTAAGGCTTGAAGTTAGCTGAGAAGTTGCAATTGCATAAAATGATGTATTTTTAGGGCTTGATGACATTTCAATCAATATACAAAATGTTGGTTAAAAAAGCAGATCTAAATGTCTGTGGATTTGATCTGTCTCCCCTTTTAAACATTAGTTCTGTTTTTTTACACTATCTCACCAATATCCTATTAGGTGATTTATAATGATCCATTAAATCTTCTGTTTGTAACAAAACAGTCAGGAATTTGATTTGCAAGTTCCCTTTGGTTAGTGGAAAAGAATTAGCACATATCCACATATGGGTGGCAAGGATGTAGAGGCCTGGAATATAATCACTATGCTTAGTCCTCAAACTATGTACTCAACATATCTTATTCGTTCTCTGAAGAGTCAGAACATACTTCTCAGTGTCATAGGCCTTGGAGTCATCCAGAATATTATTTGTTAGCAACAGCACAGAAGAAAGAAAAGAAAGAGGAGAGAGAGGGGAAGGCGGAGAAGGAGAAGAAGGAGAAGGAGGAGGAGGAGGGGAAGGAGGAGAAGAAGGAGAATGAGAAGGAGGAGGAGAAGGGGAAGGAGGAGAAGAAGGAGAATGAGAAGGAGGAAGAGAAGGGGAAGGAGGAGTAGGGGAAGGAGAAGCGGAGGGAGGAGAAGAAGGTGAAGGAGGAGGGGAAGGGGAGGGAGAAGGAGATTATTTGCACTTTATAAATATTGACGTTTTGGATTAAAAGATATTTTCTATGTGTTGACGGCCTTACTGATATTATATTTGCACTGTTCTTCCAGATAAACCATGTGAATATCTGTGATTGTACAGAATTCACTATTTTTTAAGTAAAATGACTAGTCATTGGACAATATTTTAATTTCAATTTTTTGAGCAAGGCACTTGATTTTTTAATGCCTTGGTTTCTTCAATCTTCAAATGGGATAGATTTTTATTTTGTTTTGTTTTTATGGTAATGAGAAGTAAATGCTTTATTTTTTAAAAAGCTAAGTCTCTAATTATAATGAAAAGTGCTTCAAAGCTACAACAATATCCTGACTAGATCATAAGTGGCAAAACAACAATGTAATACAGAAGATGCAAAGCATTCTTTGAAAATGGCGACTTCGTTTTAAAAGAATTTCTATTGCGTTAGAGTAGTGCCTATGAAAATAAATAAGTAGTGAAAAACCATTCCTGAGTACTCAGAAAGTATTTATGAATACCAAGATACGAATGTAGTTTAGCTTTGCAATTCCGAATTAATAGCCTGCCTAGGGAACATCTCTTATTTAAAAAGGGCTGCCTGAATTAAGGTTAAGTTATGTTTGGTTTCCCAAGTGCCAGTCAGGATGTGTTTTTATATTCTGATTACCAAAAAGCATTTTATTTCCTTTTTAAAAAGAAAATTTGCATGAGTTGCTGAATAGCCCACATCATGGACTAAAATGCTCTAAAAGTATGTACAAACAAAGCAAAAAGAGGAAAATGGCTAACTTTTCAAATGAATACTGTGAATTGAATTATTCAAGACTAGACTGCATATTCAAATATGAGTTATACATTTTGACAAAACATTGTTAACATTTCTGTTGACTATGAATAAGTATTAATAATACACAGATTGTACCTAGTATTAATAATACACAGATTGCACCCTGTATTCTGGCTGCAAAATATGCCAAATGTACCATTGTCTCTCTGCATTCAGAGTGGTATATATTTTTGAGTCTGCATTGTAATATATGATACTGGTCTCAATATCTACTCAGTCTCAAAAGAAAGTATCTGTGTAAATGGATTATTTTTATATAACTTATATGTTTTAAAATACCAATGACACTTAAAACGTTTTGCTTTTTAATTAAAATCTTTAAAATAAAAGGAATTAAGGCATTTAAATAAAAAAACAAAAGCCCAAAAAACAAAAGCATTTTATTCACTGAGGCAAAGACACATGAAATACTTTCTGCCAGGTCAAGCTGTCTTTCTGGATTAAGGTAGTAGACTGGTCCCCAAATAAGGAGGAACAATGTCAGCAGCTAAAATAGCTCAGGGATATGAAGCAGTGTTCAGCTTTCAACCCATATGTTTATTTTGAGCTGAACGTTTGGCCATTGATTCAATAATTGTTTATTGAGTTCCTTTTATGCATCAAGCCTTAGCAAAATAGACATAACTACAGGCTCATGGTACTTACAAACTATTGGGGGTTGGAGGGGGGGATTAACAAATAATGACTAGACAATTGTGCAAGTAAGTACAGTGGTAAGAAGCAATGGTTAAGAGCACACACTCTGAACCCAGACTTGAGTTTGCATCCTGGCTTTACCACTTGTTAGCTGCAGAAGCTTAGGCAAGTTATTTTATGTTGATATGCCTCAGTGTCTTCCTCCTCAAGGTTGCTGTGAGGTTTCTGTTAAAACATATAGTAGTCTAGCACATAATAAAGTTTATATAATTTGCTATTATCATTCTTTTTCTTACACTGTAATAAGTGCTGCGAGAGTAAATATCACCAGGTGACTGGAACTGGGTGTAGGAGTTTGGAGAAAGCTTTCCTAAGGAAAAGATGTTTGAATTAGGATCTTAAGAATGGGTAGGACTTAAATAGATTGAGAAGATTGGAAGTGATGAAGGGAGTGGAATTGAAGTTTTAAAGAACTTTCCAAGCAGTAAAAATAACATGTACAAAGACTGAGGCAAGAGGGAACATGGTAACTAAACAGCCCCCAAAGCAGCCCAGGGTAGCTGGAGGGAGGGAGTGAGATGAGGAACCAAAAAGAAGGGTGATGATCTTTGCTCACAAGAGGAACTCAAGTTTTGCTTCTCCCCCCGCCCCGCCTTCTGTCTCTCTTTCTCTCACTCTCTCTCCTCTCTCTTTCTCACAAGGGAGGGAGAGGATATTTTCTGTGTCTTCTCTGCCCAGCCTTGGAATTAAAAATAATTTACAAGTGGCTCTACATATATAACCAAAATGCAACATTCTGTCTAAATATAAGATATGAATTAAATTGCCGCTTGGTATTCAACTTATCTTTCTATATGCATTATAATCGTCTATTTGTGTTTATGCTCCACAGCCAAACCTAAGTGGTGCAACTAGCTGGAAGGTTTCCTTTTTTTTTTTTTTTTTTTTAGAATACTCAATACAAAAGAAGTGGGATGATTGGGTACTAATTAAACCTAAGTAGTAAGGGACTTAAGGAAAACGAGATTTCTGTATTTCTCCTAATGGGATGAATGTCATGTTCCAATTCCTACTTTATGTAAAATCCATTGTACAATATGTAAAATAATTCTCCAAATCTTGATTTCCTCAATTGAAAATGACCCTGAGCATAAACTATAAGTAGAGGAAGGTTTGAATTTCTTGATCTTTGGTACTCTTTTGTTCTCTCAGTACGTGGAGTCTTAAATCAGCAGAATAATTTAGGAATGGTAGATATTGAAACAACTAATTTTTCTTTTCTGTAATCTGCATAGACTTCAAAATGCCTACAAAGCACAAAGTGCCAGTTCATATAATTTGTTGGCAAGGATAAAAAGAAGAAAGGAAATTATTTCCTAAGCGTGTGAATCAGCCCAGCTTTAACAGATATTTTTCTGTCATGTGCAGCCTGAGGGCTTATGCCTATCTGAGCTTTATTTGACAATTACCACTTGCCAGCATAATTAAATGATAATTTATAAATACTAAGAAAGCATAATGGGGAAGAGCAAATAGGTGCTTATCAGGGCATTGAATAAAGTTGATCTGCTCCAGTGGCAATTTTCATCTCTTATCTTGGTTGTTAACTGGTCTCACTTTGTATGCGTGTTTTGTTTAGGTTTGATATTTGTTAGGGTGATATTATCTACCTCATATACACCTTTTCCCTCCATACAAAATTCTAATATTTCTTTTGGTATTCATTTTGCAACCAATGTATTTACAAAATATTGCTTATATTTTAATTCATAATATAAATTTAGGATTTAGAATTGCACGTATTACTAGACAAAACCCCAAATAAATAGGAATTTTTCTGTTTGTCTCCCCTTCCCCCCATCTTTTTTCAGTGAATAAGGTCTTTTCTGTGTTGTGTGTGTTATTTTCTTTTAATCGGTTTTTTAATCACCTGGGCTTTGCAGTTAATTACATTCCACAGAGTCTCTTCATCTATTTCCTAGAATGCTGGCAGATTTTTTATAAGTAAGAGAGAAAGCACACATGTAAGCCATGGACTCCGGTGAGGAGAGCTTCCTAATTTTGCAGTGATAAGAATGACACTTTATATGCAGCATGGACATTTTGCTATGTTCCTACTGAATATAGAAATTACCCAAAGAAGAATTCTGTAGGGCAGACAGCTTTTGTCCTATCAGTATCTCTTCTCAAGTTTTCTTACCTATTATAAATATTAGGGCAATCTCTGCAGAAGTTGTGGCGAGGCCTTGGACAGAAACACAGATTTGTCCTGGGTAACCTAGATAAAGCAGTGCAAGAGCAATCATCTATTTGAATGGAAACAATCAGTAGAATGACAAAAAAAAAAAAAAAAATGCATTTCCATGCTTTTAGAAAAGCAGGTTTGAGGAAGGCAAATGGGGGAAGAAAGCAAGACACATTAGTGGGTCATGAAGAGACTAAGGTCTCTCTCTCGCTCACTCTCTTTTTTTTTTAGCCATCACAAAATTAAATAATTTTAGCAACTACTGATTAGGATTGTGGTGGTTTGAGTGAAGAGTGTGCGAATGGCTTATCAGGAGAATAACAAAATAAAGGGCTTTGGTGTTTAAAGTTGTCAATTCCTCAAATTATTCAGCATTTTGTCCTTATAAATAGCAATTATTTGCCATTTCAGAGCTGAAAAATTATCTTTCATATTCAAATATTTAAATATACAGTGCCGTTACTGGGGCAAAAAAAAAAAATCCTAATGTCGGAACCGATTTTTATACAAGGAATAATTTGAAAGTGGTGGATTAGTTTCCACCTTTTGAAACACAGTGCTTTCTGTAATCTTCAAACATTATTTAGGATAATGGAAGCCATCATCCTGGTTCTCAAATGTTAGCACTTCCATTAGAATTTGCAGCTACCTCTTATTTTTTATATTAAAATACAAGGCTTAAAAGGTATTATCTTACTAAAGGGGGGCAATTGTAGAGATGATTTGATTGAATAAAGGAAAAAGCTGTACAGGCCTTTTAAGATCAAGGATGTATTGATGGAAAGCTATCATTAGAGACAATTAATGTTCTCCAAGGGAAGAAATTGATTATGGACAAAGATGGACCCTAAGGAGCAGATATGTCTTAATGCCCTAAGGCCTTAAGGATTATACATCTCATTCACAGCATCTGTATTTTAACCCTTTGTTGTAAATAGAATACTAGCTTATTCTTGCAGAGTGACATGAATTAAATTTATAAAAAGGACTGTGCCTTGTAAAAGATGCTCATAGTGATTGACTTTTGATTCTTTAAATAATATTAAAATAATTAAATTCATGGTATCTTTTCTCTATATTGCCCTTTAGAGTAGATCTAGACATAGATTTGTAGAAGAAATAAAATTAGATAGTGATGGCCAGTCTTCAGCATTATGGGAGTGTGGTAACGCCCAATAATTATGGTTAAAGACGTGTTTTCATTAGGAGCCCCTGAACTTCAGCTGCATTTATGTTTCCAAATAACATATCCCTTTAACTTTGCTTGTCCTTCCTATAGATCTTGTACAAAGCATTCATCATGTTGTTAGCCAGTCCCTAGCAGCCGCAGATCACAATTGGGTACTTAATAAGGTGGCAACCCTACTGGGAACATTTCACATAATTATTCTTAGCAGAAAGAAGATTGTTATGGCTTTTTTTTTTTCCTTTTTGAGTCTGGCAAAATTCCAGGTGATTTAGTTTGTGCTCCTAAAAACCTGTTATATATCATCGGTGAATTATACTTCATGTGTATGCTGCATCCTCACGTCCCTGCCATGTATATTGCAGGCCAGCAGACAGAGTTTCACTGTACAGTTGGTCTTCTATACCAGCCAGCCCCAGAACCAGTTCCAGAACCAGTCAGTGATGCAAACTGCTTTTTGGCCGTAGGTTTCGGAGTGTGTCAGTCTGAGCATGCAAGTTCTTTTTGAAATCAGTCTCTCTCAAGACCACTGCACTCTCTCTGATGGTGTATTATGATTATCACTAAATGCACATGAGAAACTCACGCATGAAGTAGTGAATAACTTATCCAGAGAGCTCTGTGATTTTAAGTACCACTTAAGGGAAAGAGAGTTTAGACCCTTGGCCCTAACTTTGAGCTTCTAAGTTGAGAAATAACTGGCATTTAGTTAACCAGATCATTAAAGCAGTTTAGACTTCAAGTTCTAGCAATTTAAAGCTATACCTTGATTCTCCTGGACCTTAAAGATTATGCATTTCATTCACCATGACTGAATAAGTTTGTCCAAATATTTCAAACAATTTGGAAATAATTATTTTAAAAAACAGTGGGCAAATAAGCATGAAACCTTATATTATGGTGCTACTGGATTGTAAGTTTAATTCTCCCAGCTGCATGGCCAACTAATGTCTCCTCTCACATGTGAAGACAAACACCTTCACATGTAAGAAAAGAGTTTCCTAGATGGTTCTTCTTAACAGGAAAAATGGAGCACAGTATATACATAATCTTTCTTTGATTTAGACCTACGAATAGAACATACAAGGGATGTGAAGGACCTCTTCAAGGAGAACTACAAACCACTGCTCAAGGAAATAAGAGAGGACACAGATAAATGAAAAAACATTCCATGCTCATGGATAGGAAGAAGTAATATCATGAAAATGGCCATACTGCCCAAAGTAATTTATAGATTCAATGCTATCCCTGTCAAGCTACCATTGACTTTCTTCATAGAATTAGAAAAAAACTACTTTAAATTTCATATGGAATAAAAAAAGAGCCCTTATAGCCAAGACAATCCTAAGCAAAAAGAACAAAGCTGGAGGCATCACACTACCTGACTTCCAACTATACTACAAGGCTACAGTAATGAAAACAGCATGGTACTAGTACCAAAACAGTTATATAGACCAATGGAACAGAACAGAGGCCTCAGAAATAATGCCACACATCTTCAACCATCTGATCTTCGACAAACCTGACAAAAACAAGCAATGGGGGAAGGATTCCCTATTTAATAAATGGTGTTGGGAAAACCAGCTAGCCATATGGAGAAAACTGAAACTGGACTCCTTCCCTACACCTTATACAAAAATTAACTTAAGATGGATTAAAGATTCATACATAAGACCTAAAACCATAAAAACCCTAAAAGAAAACCTAGGCAATACCATGCAGGACATAGGCGTGGGCAAAGACCTCATGACTAAAACACCAAAAGCAATGGCAATAAAAGCCAAAATTGACAAATGAGATCTAATTAAACTAAAGAGCGTCTGCACAGCAAAAGACACTATCATCAGAGTGAACAGGCAACCTACAGAATGGGAGAAAAATTTTGCAATCGATTCACCTGACAAAGGGCTAATATCCAGAATCTACAAGGAACTTAAACAAATTTACAAGAAAAAACAACCCCATCAAAAAGTGGGCAAAAGATAAGAACAGACACTTCTCAAAAGAAGAGATTTATGCAGTCAACAAACGTATGAAAAAAAAGCATATCATAACTGGTCATTAGAGAAATGCAAATCAAAGACCACAATGAGATACCATCTCATGCCAGTTAGAATGGCAATCATTAAAAAGTCAGGAAACAACAGATGCTGAAGAGGATGTGGAGAAATAGGAATGAAGCTGTTTTACATTTTTGGTGGGAATGTAAATTACTTCAACCGTTGAGGAAGACAGTGTGGTGATTCCTCAAGGATCTAGAACTAGAAATACCATTTGACCCGGCAATCCCATTACTGGGTATACATCCAAAGGATTATAAATCATTCTACTATAAAGACACATGCACACGTATGTTTACTGCAGCACTATTCACAATAGCAAAGACTTGGAACCAACCCCAATGCCCATCAATGTTAGACTGGATAAAGAAAATGTGGCACACATACACCATGGAACACTATGCAGCCCTAAAAAAGAATGAGTTCATATCCTTTGCAGAGACATGGATGAAGCTGGAAACCATCATTCTCTGCAAACTAACACAGGAACACAAAACCAAATACCACATGTTCTCTGTCATCATTGGGAGTTGAACAATGAGAACATATGGGCACAGGGAGGGGAACATCACACACTGGGGCCTGTCGGGGAGTGGGGGGCAAGAGGAGGGATAGCATTAGGAGAAATATCTAATTTGGATGACGCGTTCATGGGTGCAGCAAACCACCATGGCACATGTATACCGATGTAACAAACCTGCACGTTCTGCACATGTATTCCAGAACTTAAAGTATAATTAAAAAAAAAAGAAAAGAAAGATTATGGCTAATTTTTATTTAATTTTGAAATTTCCCTTTCCGGTTCATTTTCCTTTTTGGGGAAGGGCAGAGGTGTTATCTATAATTTTTATTGCCCACATTGCTGCTGAGAAGTGGCATTAAGGCCCTTTTAGAGAGGTAGTGTAGCTTGTGAAAAGAGTGAGTTTGCAGTAGAAATAGCTAAGTAGGGGCTCCAACTAACTACCTGCCTCTGAGGTTTTGAACCCTGATGCCTAGGGAGATGGTGGTGCCATAAACAAAAATAAATAAGGAAGGAGAATGAGCTAGGGAGAGGCATATGAAGCTTTTGAGTTTCTGGTCAAAGCCAGGCAGAAATGCCCAGCAGGCAATTGGAAATGAAGGTATGGAGTTTAGGAGAGAGGTCAAAGTTTATAATACTGATTTGGAGACCTAAAAAAGAATTGAAAGTTAGGAGAAAGAATAGTCTAATGCTGTGACTATTAGTAAGTCCAGAGAGAAGAAACTTTCAGGGAGAGAGTAGTCAGTTGCCTTTGATGATCCAGGGAGATCAAGGACAATAAGAATCTAGAAACAAGGCCATTGGGTTTGATCATTTATAGCTCATTAGTCGGATGAAAAGTCTGATCTGCTTGAGTTTAAGTCTCAATTATCCAATTACTAAAGGACATGTGTATCCTTGAGAAAGTTACTTAATTTATCTGGGCCTAAGTTGAACCATTTATAATTTAAGAATACCTCAGTGTACCCCTTAAATTTGTTTTGAGGATTAAATGAGATAGTCCATGTAAAATGCCTAGATTACTAGGTACCTGTGGAACAGTAGGGGCCATAACCAGATAACTGGGATCAAGACATGATGAGGGACTAGGAAATAGAAGATTACAAACCACTATTTGGAAGTAGGGAGGTGAGTGGTTGAACAATTTGTGGAGGAACCAGAGATCTGAGCAGCTTAAAGTCTAAAATATATAAAGCACCAGGGACATATTCTGTACCCTTTATATAAAGTAACTCGTTTTGCTTCTTACAACAACCCTGAGGGGTGGTAATATCATTAGAACAAAACTGAGGGGTAAAGAAGTAACCTCCTTCAAGATACATACCCAATAAATGGCTGGGCAGTACCTAGCACCAAGGAATGTCTAACTCATAAGTCTTCTATCTGTTTCATAGATCAGTAGACATAGAAAGATTAAACCAATTAATTAAGGGACAGAGCCATGATCTGAACCCATGCCTATCCAGTTCTTAGTTACCTACTTAATAGATAATCCTCCTTTCCAATTCCTGACTATAAAAGCATGGAGAGGAGTTTACAAGGATCAGAAATTTGGGGTCCACTGGCTTCAGGTGGCTCTACTTAGTCACCAGTGACCTCTGTAGTTGGACCATGTTGGAAGAACTTAATGTAGTCTGTCAGACCTAGGATGTCAGAGTCTGGGAGACATGTGTATTCTTCCTGAATAAAACCTGTGAAATGGGCCCTAATAAGATCCTACAAACTTGGGTGTTGTAGAGTGAGGATGAGGGAGGATGAATGAGAATGAGCCTTCAGGCTATGGGGGAGACATCAGAATGTAGTTGTTAAATCTGTGCTGAGGCTGCCACCTGGGGAATAAAATAATAAAAACTGACCCAGATCCAGCATAAATGTGCCTTCTGTGTTTATGCCTTTCCAGAATTTAGCAAAATAAACTTGTCTCTGCTTTAAACTGAGTATCTCTGAACTATCCTTGAGACTGATTACTGCAGAGCAGTGGCTCTTGGAGTATCTTCTCTGGACCAGCAGCATCAGCATCACCTGGGAAGTTGTTAGAAATGTAGACTGTCTGCCCCACCCCAGACCTGCTAACTCAAACTCTAGGGGTAGGACTTGCCAGTCTGTGTTTTAATAACACCTGCAGGTGAGATTCTCATGCATGCTGCAGTTTGAGAACCACTGTCTGAATCTAATTTGCTTCCAAGTTCTTCTGGTGACTAACTAATGCCAAGCGGCCAGATAGATCTGATTGTGGTATAGAACTGTGGTTCCCAGTCTCAACTGCCATCAGAATCAAATTAAAAGATTTAGTTCACTGAAAACTGGCTGCCACTCCCAGAAATTCTTATTTAATTGAGCTGGGGTGTGGCCTAAGCATTGAGATTTCTGAAACTCATCCCCCCATTCCCTCTCCCCAACCCCGCAGTGATTTTAACACACTCTGGTCTAAAACAGTGTTTCCCAAACTTTAGTAAAAATCAGAATCTCACGTGGAGAGCCAGTTAAAAGGCAAATTGGGCCGGGCGCGGTGGCTCACGCCTGTAATCCCAGCACTTTGGGAGGCCAAGGTGGGTGGATCATGAGGTCAGGAGATCAAGACCATCCTGGCTAACATGGTGAAACCCTGTCTCTACTAAAAATTCAAAAAATTAGCCCAGCGGTGTGGCGGGCGCCTGTAATCCCAGCTACTCGGGAGGCTGAGGAGGAGAATGGTGTGAACCCTGGAGGTGGAGCTTGTAGTGAGCCGAGATCGCGGCACTGCACTCCAGCCTGGGCGACAGAGCAAGACTCTGCCTCAAAAAGAAAAAAAAAAAAAAAAGGCTAATTGTTGGGTCCCACCCTCAGGGTTTCTAATTCAGTAGGTTTGAGGTGAGGCCCAAGAATTTGTATTTCCAGTAAGTTTCCAAGTGATACTGATGCTGCTAGCTTGGGGATCACACTATGAGAATTGCTGGTGTGGAAGTTAAATATTCATTTTTGGAGGTATGGAGCTGATAATTTCCATCGCAAAGCTCCCATTTCTGCTGCCAGGCCTAGGTGAGGGTCTTTGCCAGAGAGTCCTGGCGATGCCTCCATTTATGTATCTCATTGGCAAGAGAGACTTGGTCTGGAAATACATGTGGCTGTGCAGTGCTTCTCAAACATTAATTAGTGTACAGATCACCCAGAGATCTTGCTAATGTAGGTTCTAATTCAGTGGGTCTGGGGCTGAGCCTGGGGGTCCACATTTCTCACAAGCTCCCTGACAATGCTGATGCTGCCAGTTCATGGACCATGCTGGGTAGCAAGGCACATAAGAAAGTGTTTCTTAAATTTTTCTGATCATCTCATCTACCTGAAGTGCTTTTACTAGAGATTTTTGGCTTCCCCTGTGACCTACTGAATCATAATGCCCAGGGAAAACAGCCTTACATATATGTATCTGTAAGTGACTTATTAATTTATTCAACAAATATTGATTAAACATCTACTTTGTGCAGGTTCCATGCTAGATGTGAACAAAGTAGATAAGGAGTCCTTTATCTTATGGGGCTTACATTTTAGTCAGAGAAGCAAACAATAACTTACAATAGCGACAATCACCTCAAGGTCCACGAAGCACGGCCAAGTGTCTGAGTTGTGGGGTGAAGCAGCATCGCACAGGGTGTTCAAGAAAGCGCTTCCAAAGAGGAACCACCCCAGCTGCAGCTTGTTTATGTGAAGGTCTTGGGTAAGGAGAAGCAAGGGCTCTGAGGATGGACTAAGCTTGGCCGATTGCCTGCAGTTAGGGGTGGGGAGAGGATCAAAGGTAGGAAGATTGAGTGCCCAGCTGATTTTGATATTTCGTCACATTTGGAGAACACTTCAAAACTCTTTCTTACCAGCTGTCAGAGAATTGAGTCTTGCCCATTTTGAAAACATCATCAATCACCCCATCATTGGTCCCTAGAGGAAGAATGTAGAAGCTGTTATACAGTCCCCTAATGGCTGATAAAAAGAAATTGTCTCTGCAATTCATAGGGATAAAATTACAATGATTTCTCGCTAATTATTTAACTATGCAGTAGTGATCTTGTACACAGTCAGAAAGTAACGAAAGTATGAAAGAATTCTACTTAGAGAATGTTTCTACAACTTTGAGGTTTGTATAGCATAATAAATACTTTTTGGAGGGTTTGTATGATTTTCCAGAAAGCCCAAATGCATGAATAAAAGGAGCAAGAAAAACAACAAAGAGCCAAGAAAAAAATAAAAAACAAAAAACAAAACAAAACAAAAAAAGAGGAAGGAATACACGGGGTTTTCTGAGGGAGCAAGTAAGCTCAAGTGTTTTTAGCATTAAGTTACAAATTTGTTTTATGACTGCTATTTACATAGATAATAATTTTGAGAGCTTACTTTTTTATATATGCTGCATTTAAAACTACCTAAATGGCAGAAGAAAAATAAATAAGAACTCTTTGGGCAGAGGCAGCTTTCACCTGTATTATTTTTTTTCAAGCTGTGTGCACTCCTTAATTACCAGTTTAAAAAAAAAAAAACACTTAAGATTGGTAACATATGTTGTTGTCAGCATGTGTTTAGCACCTGCAGAAATGAACATGAAAAATGTGACAGCGCATAGGTGGAACACCCACTGCATTGACTGTGAACACTGTCAACAAATTTTACTTTGTTAATTTTTTCTTATTAAAAAAATCTAAGAAAAAAATTTAATAGCACAGGTGTTCGGAGCATCACAGCAAGACGATATAATGAAGGAGAGGCTATAAACCTTTAGCATGAGAGCCGAGGTCTAGATCTGCACATCTTTAAGCTTTGCCTCTCACACACTTCACTCTTCTTTTCTTTTTTTTTTAAAAAGCCCCTCTGCATGTTGGAATTGGCAGGCTTGTTTGTCCTGCAAAGCATTTCCTCTCAGAAGTAACGGTGAGAAGCAGCTCAGGTTCACTCAGTGGAGATCAGCTGACAGGCAGGACCAGGCAAACAGCACCTAAAATAACCATTTTCCAAGGTTGGAGATGGAGGTGTTTATCTTGCACATTATTTTCTAGTAATGAAGTCCTAATCATTGTGGGTAAGAGGTTTTCTGTCAGCTTCTTCTACAGCAAAGCTTCTATGAATATAGGCTCTGTCTTCTGAACTCTTATTTTGGGGTACAGGAAATTTCGTTTGGCTAATGGCATTCCTCAAAATGCAGCGCTATGCAGAGAGCAGGCCTTACTGAATGATGCTGCAGTTGCTATGCCTTCTCTGGTGTTACTGGTTTGTTCTACCGTAGAATGAGAATGTTGCAAGTTGCTTTCCATAATTTCCTATCATTGATTGTTTCATTTCTTAATTCTTAGAACCAATTTCACTCAAAATGAGTGGGTTATGTATGCTCTTCATTTGCAGAGACATTTCTCCCCAAAATGACTTTGCCAAAGTTCAAAATAAACACCGGCAGGTGTGTTAATTCCTACTTTGGAAACTTTGAAGTCAACTTGTTTCCACAAAATCTTCCCCATTTTCACACCTCTTACACTCGTTGTGAGGTCTAATTACTGCTAATCTTCATTCTGGCAGGCTGTAAAAAGAAATTCAGTGACAAAGTATTCCAGTGACCCAAAGTATTCCTGTGGCACAAAATAGAAAATTTTAAGTTAAGTTTAAGCTCTGCCAGGTCTGTATTTCCTCTCCGACCCAGGGAAAAGGCTCTTGATTGAGTTATGGCTCTCTGGCTGCGTGGTGTGGGAACTGTTTGCACTTCTCATGGCTGAGAGAAGACCCTGGAAATGACACGTTTTACACCTCTTAGATGAGACTGGGGAACTAGAAAGCACTTCACTCCCGTCCCTCTGGGACGAAGAATCTGTTTGCAGTAATCACTGGCAGTGTTGACAGAATGTTCAAAACCATCTGCTCAAGGGCAAGTGTTAACTCTATCAAATCCTAATATTTTAAGCACACTGATCCCTAAGCCCAGAAGACCTCCTGATGGAGCTCTCCTTGGGCTCTGTGTCAGCCTGCCATCAGTTATTATCCCGCTGCAGAAAGGCCTGATGCACCAGCCAGAACTCAGTGAGGAGAGGCTGTTAGAATGAGAAATGCAGCAACAGAACGCACTTCATTCAAGTCTTGTTAGTTATGATGAATCTGAGGCTTTCTGATTCTTTAATACAAGAGTTTCTTTGGAATAATAACTGCACTTTTTGTCTTTAAATGTATTGTGTTAAATGAGCGTCTTGATTTGTTAGAATCCAGCGTATACCACTTTCAGCATAGATTTGTATAAATTCATGTAGACTTACTGTGCGCACACAATTACATACAAGTATGCTTCCAGCCAGGCATATATCATCATGTTAAAATCCTTTACTAATATTACTTAATAAAACATAAAATTCAGCTGAAAGATTTTTGGTACATTATTCTCCCAATAATCACCAGTCATCAAGTTGTTTAAACAGGTCAGAATATTTATTTACTGTTAATATACTTAATATACTTTGCTAGCACAATTGCTCCAAAATATTTCAGAATTAAAACTGATAGAGGAATTGGGGGGAGCATATAGCAGTAAAAATATTCCAAAGTCCAGTGAACCAAAAACACTCCCTTCTCAAAGGAAGCCAGTCAAAATTTTCCAGGACAGGTTTGAGCCTTTTGCTGCAGGAAGGACACCACTGGAAAAAAGAATGCACAGGCCTGAGCCATCTGTGAAAACATCTCCCTACTTCTCCATCCTTGTCAGAGACATTTCAGTAAAACCGACATTATCTGTCATAGTGACTTGGGGTGGTTAAAGGAAATACTGAGAAGAAACCTAGCACTAAGAGAAACTTCTTAGCCACAATCCCTTAAAAGTTCAAATATGATATTTTAATTTTTAATTTTCTGTTTCTATTTCTGTGTATGTATGAATTTCATCTTATGCCACTTATTAGGCCAGGCTATTGTAGGTGCTCAATAAATTACATGTTAAGAAAATGGAAATAGGCTTTGCTCTACTATGGTTTTAATGTTATCTGAATTTATGTCCCAGATATGCAGAAGAGTAATTAGCAGAGTTCTGGGATTGTAGTCACCACCAGCAAATTCAATGCCATCCTCACATTAACAGTCGCTGGGTGTCTGCTAGCATGTGCCAGGCACTTTTAACATATTTTTTCATTACCTAATTACATCAGATACATTAAGCAAATCTTATCATAAGCCCCATTTCAGAGATGAAGAAACTGAGGCTTAGAGAGCCAAATAGCTTGGCTAAAGTCAAACAGTTAATAAGTGGTGGAGCCCAGACAGGAACCTAGGCAGAAGACTCCAGACTTCATGTGCTCAACATAATGCTGAAGCACTGCTAAAACAGAACTATTTAATTTTTTTTTTTTTTTTTTTTTTTTTGAGACGGAGTCTTCTGTCGCCCAGGCTGGAGTGCAGTGCCGCGATCTCGGCTCACTGCAAGCTCCGCCTCCCGGGTTCACGCCATTCTCCTGCCTCAGCCTCCCGAGTAGCTGGGACTACAGGAGCCCGACACCAAGCCCGGCTAATTTTTTGTATTTTTAGTAGAGACGGGGCTTCACCATATTAGCCAGGATGGTCTCCATCTCCTGACCTCCTGATCCGCCCCGCTCAGCCTCCCAAAGTGTTGGGATTACAGGCGTGAACCACCGCGCCCGGCCACTATTTAAATTTTACAGAACTCTAGGAGGCCAAAGAGCACAGAGAGGACTGCACATTTTCTTTCAGAGTCTCATCAAATGCCATTTATTCATTTATTGCTCAGACGTTTATTGAGGGTCAAGCACTGTGCTACCCGGAGGAGATAATGGAGATTGACCTTATAGCTTAGAGCAGTGAAAAATCTGGGGAAGTTATAAAACACCATTGCAGAAAAATGCACAAAGGCACAACATTTGCAATTTTGTTTTGAGGGAAGGGGCTGTGAGCTACAGGTTTAGAACTTCTGGGAGAGGTTCCGTGTATTAAAACAAGGCAAAACCTATGTAGACATTTAATAAAAATTCTGGGGTAGTACAAGGGCAGGATTTAGTAACTGCTTGGAGAAATCAGGAAAATGAATTTTGGAGTGCTGTGCAGTGAACAGACTAAAATCTACCTACAAAGTCCCATCTCACCTAAAAACCTAATAGATTTACATTTTAATCATTCTGTCTAAAGATGACCATCAAGACTTCTCATCTGACAGTTTCTGATCCTGATTTCCGTGAGAGGATGTAATATTTCTATGATTTTATATTTATCTCTGCTATCCAGAAAACATTGTGTGTTGCTCTCAGCATTCCATATTTTATTGTAGTTCTCATTGTAACTGTGTTTCTGTGTCTTTCTGTGTGTATATGTGGGGGAAGAGAGAGAGAGAGAGAAACTTAGTGAATACTTAAGCACACAAATTTAGTCATAATTAGGAGCCTGGTTAATAGAAGCACTTAGATCTTCTGGACCTCTTGGATCAGTTTCTTAAAATCTCTGAGCTTTAGTTTCTTCATCTAGACAAGAATACCTATTTCTTAGAGTTATTATAAATATTAAGATAATGTTTTTTAAAAGTGCCAATGTTTTTTTATCAGGCACATTTTAAAGGCTTAATGAATATTAATTCCTTCTCTGGTGTCCTCCCCTCATCTTCTTCTTTTTTTTTTTTTATATGCTATTTGTAAAAGGGAACAATGTTGGTAACCTTGGTCCACAGGGAAGAAAAGGGAAAGTAATGGCCTATTCGTATAAAACTCATTGGGGAATGGTTCCCTGAAAATTAACTTGTATTTCTGTTTGGATATGTGCCTTTTATGTTAGCATTACTTGAGATGAGGCTACCAAAAATTTCTGTAATTAAAATAAATAAACTGGCATAATAGTTTGCTACTTAATGATGTCTAAAAAGATGATTTTACTTTGTGCCTATATCTTGAAGGCCAGCTTTTTTTTCCATCTCCTGAAATATGTAGAGTTCTGCAGCAGAGTCCTGTCCTTCAATATGATACTGTTTATTTCTTCAGATAGTTACGTGATGATGAAAATGAGGCACTGTCCTAGGTGCTGAAGGGACTTTCAGGCATTAGAAGAGCTATAGATTCAAGATAAGACTAGGTAATGGTGAGTGATGATTTTTAAATGCACATGTATGTACAGGCAATAATTGTTCTAAAGAATATCCTGTACCTCTGACAATGAAATTTAAATGATATACACTCCTTCAAATCTCACCTTTAAAATTAAGGAAGATAATTAAAATAAACCATGTATTAATTGCCTGTACACTATAGAGGCCCATATTAATGCAAAATACTATCATTATCTTAATTTCCAGGATGATCTTCAGGGATATAATGAGGCTATCTATAAGGTGTGAGTGTTTTTGTTCTCTGCTTATTTGTAACATTAATAATAAAGAAGTTTAATATGTTCTGTAAACAGTGGCTTCCAAAAATACAGAGCTTTCAGCTTTTTCCAGATGGCTGGTTTTTGTTGAAAGGCTTTCTGAGGAGTGTTAATTTGTTATTCAACCCTTATTCACTCAGTGTGTTTTCATCTCACTATTTGTCAGAAATTCTCTTCTTTCAAGAATTCTGACTCTTGGTCATTTGGATGTAGCATTCACCTGTGTGGGATAGGAGAGAAGAAAGTGAGTCCCTGATGCTTATAGAGAAGAAGAATGCTGAGCATTCCCTGACATTTTTCCTGGTCAATGCCTAATATAGATGAATGACCTTACCCTTTGGGAAATGGGAATACAATAGGAGACTTGCCAGCAGGGTTATGTATCTAGGGTGGGCCTTGATCACAGAGGCCAGGATGTCCAAAAAGGGCAAATGGAAGATTGAAATGTGTGTTCAGTTTTTCTGCAGGCTGTAATGGAAAAGGGGGAATGACAGTCCCCCTTGGGAATAAGTGTCTTCCTCATTCTGTGCAGACATTTAGGGAGTATTGCAAGCTGTGAGCTTCTCTGAGCACATCTTGTCTCTTGCTTTCTCCTTGCTGAGCCCCTTTCCTCTGTTGCTCCGTCCTTCCAGCTGCTTCTGTGAACTCTCCTCTTCCGTGTCTCATCCCCCATGGCTGCTCAAATGTGATTCCTCTAAGCCTCTCTTCCTGTCCAGCTGCATCTGTTCACCTCCCCTGCTGATCGATCTACTTCTTTAGCTCAGGGACAGCAAGAGGAAATGATTCCAGCAGCTAAACAGCTTTTATGCAGAGAGAATATTTAAATATTCTCAGTTTGCCTGATTCCCCTTCACCTCATGCTATGATCAGAGGTTAATGGAGACAGTTTGGAGCTTCTCTCTGTTGGTAGAAACCAGAAGACTTTTAGAAACGAAGGCCAAGGTCTTGCAACATCCCACCCACCCACCCCCCAAAAAACCCTATAAATTTATTAGGAGGGTAGAAATATTTTTTTCATCAAACTCATTCTTTTTAAAATAGTGGTCCCATGTTCCAGTTCTCCCTCTCACCCCCACCCACCCTCACCCCCACCCACCCTCCCCCCCACACACAAAAAAAAACTCTGGACAAGACTGCAGCCGAATTAGAAGCTGTAATTAATTTTCATCATTTTTAGTAGATGAAATCTTAAAATGACTGTTGTATTCTAAGTGTTTGTATCACTAAAAATTATCTTTTGATATATAAAGTGTATTTTTACAGTGCTATTTAGTGAATATCTGATTTTTTTTAAGATAGTTTATTTGGGCAAATTTAAACTGTGAGTCTTGGTACAAAATAATCTGCCAAGGCAGAGCGGTTGTGAAGATTAAATGTAGCAGAAGCCTAGCATAGTGCTTGACCCATCATGCCCAATACACACACACACACAGACACACACACAGACACACAGACATACACACAGACACACACACAGACACACACACACAGACACACAGACAGACATACACACATACACACACAAACACAGACACACACATACACACAGACACACACACAGACACACGGACATACACACATACACACACACATACAGACACACACATACAAACACACACACAGACACATACAGACACACAGACACACACACACAAACACACACACAGACACACACACATACAGACACACAGACACACACACACACATATATATATGAGTATATATCCTCCATGCATTGGTCCAATATATGTATTTCTTTTAATTAATTATATATTGTCTCTGCATGTTGCTATGCCAGTTTACTTATCTATTTCCTTATTCTTGAACATTTATCTTATTTCAATTTTTCTTTCTTTACCTCCCTTCTCTTCCCTTCCTTGCTGTCTTCCTTCCTTCCTCTCAATTTTTTAATTTGAAAATTTATTTCTTACTTTTCTTCCTTTCTTGTGTCCTTCTGTCCTTTCTTCCTTTATTTTTATTTTCCTTTTCTCATTACCTTCAGGTGTATTGAGAACACCTTGTATACATTTTTCTTTTTCTTTTCTGTAGTCTTCTGTTGTGGTATAATTTTACCAAATAAAATTCCTAGGTCAGGGGTCTGAATAATGCCTGTCTGTATTATTTTCTCCAATGTTGGCCCATATTTTCATAGTAAATGTACATCCTATATATGCCAGGTTCCCCATGGTCCTACCAACATTGGGTTTTCTTATTTTTGTGTATTCAGTAAATTTTAATGGTATTTTTAAAGGTCTTTTGATCAGTTAGTAGGGCTATAATTTTTCTATGTGTTAATTTTATATTTAGAGTTTTTATATGTAAACTGTCTATTTTCTTTTTTTATTATTGTACTTTAAGTTCTGGGATACATGTGCAGAACATGCAGGTTTGTTACATAGGTATGCATGTGCCATGGTGGTTTGCTGCATCCATCAACCCATAATCTACATTTAGTATTTCTCCTAATGCTGTCCCTTCCCTTGCCTCCCACCCCTGACAGGTCACAGTGTATAATATTCCCCTCCCTGTCAGCATATGTTCTTGTTGTTCAACTCCCACTGATTGAGAACATGCGGTATTTGGTTTTCTGTTCCTATGTTAGTTTACAGAGAATGATGGTTTCCAGCTTCATCCATGTCCCTGCAAAGGATATGAACTCATTCTTTTTTAGGGCTGCATAGTATTCCATGGTGTATGTGTGCCACATTTTCTTTATCCAGTCTAACATTGATAGGCATTGGGGTTGGTTCCAAGTCTTTGCTATTGTGAATAGTGCTGCAGTAAACATACGTGTGCATGTGTCTTTATAGTAGAATGATTGATAATCCTTTGGATGTATACCCAGTAATGGGATTGCCGGGTCAAATGGTATTTCCAGTTTTAGATCCTTGAGAAATAGCCACACTGTCTTCCACAACAGTTGAACTAATTTACGCTCCCACCAACGGTGTAAAAGCCTTCCTATTTCTCCACATCCTCTTCAGCATCTGTTGTTTCCTGACTTTTTAACGATTGCCATACTAACTGGCGTGAGATGGTATCTCATTGTGGTTTTGATTTGCATTTCTCTAATGACCAGTGATGAGCTTTTTTTCATATGTTTGTTGGCCGCATAAATGTTTTCTCTTGAGAAGTGTCTGTTCATATCCTTCACCCACTTTTTTGATGGGGTTGTTTGTTTTTTTCTTGTAAATTTGTTTAAGTTCTTTGTAGATTCTGGATATTAGCCCTTTGTCAGATGGATAGATTGCAAAAGTTTTCCCCATTCTGTAGGTTGCCTGTTCACTCTGATGATAGTTTCTTTTGCTGTGCAGAAGCTTTTTAGTTTAATTAGATTCCATTTGTCAATTTTGGCTTTTGTTGCCATTGCTTTTGGTGTTTTAGTTATGAAGTCTTTACCCATGCCTATGTCCTGAATGGTATTGCCTAGGTTTTCTTCTAGGGTTTTTATGTTTTTAGGTCTTACATTTAAATCTTTGATCCATCTTGAGTTAATTTTTGTATAAGGTGTAAGGAAGGGGTCCAGTTTCAGTTTACTGCACATGGCTAGCCAGTTTTCCCAACACCATTTATTAAATAGGAAATCCTTTCCCCGTTGCTTGTTTTTGTAAGGTTTGTCAAAGATCAGATGGTTGTAAATGTGTGGCGTTATTTCTGAGGCCTCTGTTCTTTTCCATTGGTCTATATATCTGCTTTGGTACCAGTACCATGCTGTTTTGGTTACTGTAGCCTTGTAGTTTGAAGTCAGGTAGCGTGATGCCTCCAGCTTTGCTCTTTTTGCTTAGGATTGTCTTGGCTGTATGGGCTCTTTTTTGTTCCATATGAAATTTAAAGTAGGTTTTTTTCTAATTCTGTGAAGAAAGTCAATGGTAGTTGGATGGGAATAGCATTGGATCTATAAATTACTTTGGGCAGTATGGCCATTTTCATGATAATTATTCTTCCTGTCCGTGAGCATGGAATGTTTTTTCATCTGTGTCCTCTCTTATTTCCTTGAGCAGTGGTTTGTAGTTCTCCTTGAAGAGGTCCTTCACTTCCCTTGTAAGTTGTATTCCTAGGTATTTTATTCTCTTAGTAGCAATTGTGAATGGGAGTTCACTCATGATTTGGCTCTGTGTTTGTCTGTTATTGGTGTATAAGAGTGTTTCTGATTTTTGCACATTGATTTTGTATCCTGAGACTTTGCTGAAGTTGCTTATCAGCTTAAGGTGATTTTGGGCTGAGATGATTGGTTTTCTAAATATACAATCATGTCATCTGCAAACAGAGACCATTTGACTTCCTCTCTTCCTATTTGAATACCCTTTGTTTCTTTCTCTTGCCTGATTCCCCCGGCCAGAACTTCCAATACTATGTTGAATAGGAGTGGAGAGAGAGAGCATCCTTGTCTTGTGTTGGTTTTCAAAGGGAATGCTTCCAGCTTTTGCCCATTCAGTATGATATTGGCTGTGGGTTTGTCATAAAAAGCTCTTATTATTTTGAGATACATTCCATCAATACCTAGTTTATTGAGAGTTTTTAGCATGAAGGGGCACTGAATTTTATTGAAGGCCTTTTCTGTATCTATTGAGATAATCATGTGTTTTTTGTCATTGGTTCTGTTTATGTGATGGATTACGTTTATTGATTTGCATACGTTGAACCAGCCTTGCATTCCCGAGATGAAGCCAACATGACAGTGGTGGATAAGCTTTTTGATGTGCTCCTGGGTTCGGTTTGCCAGTATTTTATTAAGGATTTTCGCATCTATGTTCATCAGGGATATTGGCCTGAAATTTTCTTTTTTTCTTGTGTCTCTGCCAGGTTTTGGTATCAGGATGATGGTGGCCTCATAAAATGAGTTAGGGAAAGTCTCTCCTTTTCTATTGCTTGGAATGGTTTCAGAAGGAATGGTACCAGCTACTCCTTGTACCTCTGGTAGAATTCAACAGTGAATCCATCTGGTCCTGCTCTTTTTTTTTTTTTTTTTTTTGTGGTAGGCTATTAATTACTGCCTCAATTTAAGAACTTGTTATTGTTCTATTCAGGGATTTGACTTCTTCCTGGTTTAGTCTTGGTAGGGTGTTTGCATGCAGGAATTTATCCATTTCTTCTAGATTTTCTAGTTTATTTGTGTAGAGGTGTTTATAGTATTCTCTGATGGTAGTTTGCGTTTCTGCGGGATCAGTGGTGATATCCCCTTTATCATTTTTTATTGTGTCTATTTGATTCCTCTCTCTTTTCTTCTTTATTAATCTGGCTAGTGGTCTATTTTGTAAATCTTTTCAGAAAAACAGCTCCTGGATTTATTGATTTTTTGGAGGGTTTCTCATGTCTCTATCTCCTTTATTTCTGCTGTGATCTTAGTTATTTCTTGTCTTCTGCTAGCTTTTGAATTTGTTTGCTCTTGCTTGTCTAGTTATTTTAATTATGATGTTAGGGTGTCAATTTTAGATCTTTTCCGCTTTCTCCTGTGGGCATTTAGTGCTATAAATTTCCCTCTTAACACTGCTTTAGCTGTGTCCTGGAGATTCTGGTACATTGTGTCTCTGTTCTCATTGCTTTCAAAGAACTTCTTTATTTCTGCCTTAACTTCGTTATTTACCCAGTAGTCATTCAGGAGCAGGTTGTCCAGTTTCTATATAGTTGTGCAGTTTTGAGTGAGTTTCTTAATCCTGATTTCTAATTTGATTGCACTGTGGTGTGAGAGACTGTTTGTTATGATTTCTGTTCTTTTCATTTGTGGAGGAGTGTTTTAATTTCAATGATGTGGTCAATTTTAGAATAAATGTGATGTGGTGCTGAGAAAAATGTATATTCTGTTGATTTGGGGTGAAAAGTTCTGTAGATGTCTATTAGGTCCCCTTGTTTCGGAGCTGAGTTCAAGTACTGAATATCCTTGTTAATTTTCTGTCTCAGTGATCTGTCTAACATTGACAGTGGTGTGTTAAATTCTCCCAGTAGTATTGTATGGGAGTCTAAGTCTCTTTGTAGGTCTATAAGAACTTGCTTTATGAATCTGGGTGCTCCTATATTGGGTGCATATATATTTAGGATAGTTAGCTCTTCTTGTTGTGTTGATCCCTTTACCATTATGTAATGCCCTTCTTTGTCCTTTTTCTTCTTTGTTGCTTTAAAGTCTGTTTTTATCAGAGACTAGGATTGCAACCCCTGCTTTTTTTTGCTTTCCATTTGCTTGGTAAAGTTTCCTCCATCCCTTTATTTTGAGGCTATGTGTGTCTTTGCACGTGAGATACAGCACACCAATGGGTCTTGAGTCTTTATCCAACTTGCCGGTCTGTGTCTTTTAATTGGGGCATTTAGCTCATTTAGATTTAAGGTTAATATTGTTATGTGTGAATTTGATCCTGTCATTTTGATGCTAGCTTGTTATTTTGCCCGTTAATTGACACAGTTCCTTCATCTGTCGATGGTCTTTACAATTTGGTATCTTTTTGCAGTGGCTAGTATTGGTTTTTCCTTTCCATATTTAGTTCTACCTTCAGGAACTCTTGTAAGGCAGGCCTCGTGGTGACAAAATCTCTCAGCATTTCCTTGTCTGTAAAGGATTTTATTTCTCCTTTGCTTATGAAGCTTAGTTTGGCTGGATATGAAATTCTGGGTTGAAAATTCGTTTCTTTAAGAATGTTGAATATTGGCCCCCACTCTCTTCTGGCTTGTAGGGTTTCTGCAGAGAGATCTGCTGTTAGTCTGATGAGCTTCCCTTTGTGGGTAACCCAGCCTTTCTCTCTGGCCGCCCTTAGCATTTTTTCCTTCATTTCAACCTTGGTGAATCTGACAATTATGTGTCTCGGGGTTGCTTTTCTCGAGGAGTATCTTGGTGGTGTTCTCTGTATTTCCTGAATTTGAATGTTGGCCTGCCTTGCTAGATTGGGGAAGTTCTCCTGGATAATATCCTGAAGAGTGTTTTCCAATTTGTTTTCATTCTCCCTGTCACTTTCAGGTACATCAATCAAACATAGTGTTGGTCTTTTCACATAGTCCCATATTTCTTGGGGGCTTTGTTCATCCTTTTCATTCTTTTTTCTCTAATCTTGTCTTCACACTTTATCTCATTAAGTTGATCTTCAGTCTCTGATATCCTTTCTTCTGCTTGATCAATTCAGCTATAGATAACTTGTGTATGCCTCATGAAGTTCTCGTGCTGGTTTTTCAGCTCCAACAGGTCATTTATATTCTTCTCTAAACTGTTTATTCTAGTTAGCAATTCATCTAACATTTTTCCAAGGTTCTTAGCTTATTTGCATTAGGGTAGGACATGCTTCTTTAGCTTGGAGGAGTTTGTTGTTATCCACCTTCTGAAGCCTACTTCTGTGAATTCATCAAACTCATTCTCCATCCAGTTTTGTTCCCTTGCTGGCGAGGAATTGTGATCCTTTGAAGGAGAAGAGGGGTTCTGGTTTTTGGAATTTGCAGCCTTTTTGCACTGCTTTTTCCTTATCTTCGTGGATTTATCTACCTTTGGTCTTTGATGTTGGTGATCTTCGGATGGGGTTTCTTTGTGGATGTCCTTTTTGTTGATGTTGATGGTATTCCTTTCTGTTTGTTAGTTTTCCTTCTAACAGTCAGGCCCCTCTTCTGCAGGTCTGCTGGAGTTTGCTGGAGGTCCACTCCAGACCCATTTGCCCAGGTATCACTAGCGGAGGCTGCAGAACAGCAAAGATTGCTGCCTGTTCCTTCCTCTGGAAGCTTCTCCCCAGAGGGGCACCTGCCAGAGGCCAGCTGGAGCTCTCCTGTATGAGGTGTCTGTCGACCTCTGCTGGAAGGTGTCTCCCAGTCAGGAGGCATGGGTGTGAGGAACCCGCTTGAGGAGGCAGTCTGTCCCTTAGCAGAGTTTGAGCGCTGTGCTGGGAGATCCACTGCTCTTTTCAGAGCCTGCAGACAGGAATGTTTAAGTCTGCTGAAGCTGCACCCATAGCCGCCCCTTCCTCTGGTGCTCTGTCCCAGGGAGATGCGAGTTTTATCTATAAGCCCCTGACTGGTGCTGCTGCCTTACTTTCAGAGATACCCTGCCCAGAGAGAAGGAATCTAGAGAGGCAGTCTGGCTACAGTGGTTTTGCCGAGCTGCAGTGTGCTCCATCCAGTTCAAACTTCCTGGGGGCTTTGTTTACACTGTGAGGGGAAAACCTCCTACTCAAGCCTCAGTAATGGTAGGACGCCCCTCCCCCAACCAAGCTCAAGCATCTCAGGTGGACTTCAGACTGCTGTGCTGACAACGAGAAATTCAAGCCAGTGGATCTTAGCTTGCTGGGCTCCATGGGGGTGGGATCTGCTGAGCCAGACCACTTGGTTCCCTGGCTTCAGCCCCCTTTCCAGGGGAGTGAATGGTTCTTTCACTGGCATTCCCGATGCCACTGGGGTATGAAAAAACACTCCTGCAGCTAGCTCAGTGTCTGCCCAAATGACTGGCCAGTTTTGTGCTTGAAATCTAGGGCCCTGCTGGTGTAGGCACCTGAGGGAGTCTCCTGGTCTGCAGGTTGCAGACTGTGGGAAAAGCGTAGTATCTGGGCCCTGATCTGCCTATCATCTTCTATCCAGCAAAATCTGGGTGATGATATAATATATTCCTTTCAACATATTACATATTTTGAATAGTAATGAACCATTAAATATTAATTTAGTGTCTATTTTGTGCTAGGTATTATTCTAGAAATAATAGGAAAGTAAGGATACAATGACTGATAGCATAGTCCCTGGCTTCAAGGAGGTTTGAGAAATTTGTCTGGTAAAAGGTGACAGGTATATAAACAAAGTGCATTACAGTGTAATAGGTATTGTGATGAAAATATGTATAGAGTTCAGTGCAGCCACATGGGAAGTGGAATAATTAATCAAGCTAGAGTGTAATAAAAGCTTTTATTATTGAGGATCATAGAGGAAACGTTTACCCATTAAATTTGTCGCTTATTTTCTTTCTGATTCTCTTGGATCTGTGTGTCTTTTGATTGTTCACCAAAGCAACTTCATTCCTTTCATTTTATTATAACACCATGGGCATCTATGACTCAATAGTATATAAGAAAATATGTGTGTGCATACTGCATCAAAGTACATATTACTATGATGTGCTTTATAGGACTCAAGGTGAAAATAGAATATCATTAATGCTGAAGAAGACATAATGATCTGTGCTTTATTTGTTATTTTGTGTTTCCAATTAGTGATTATGCACAGTCTCAAGTTTGAGGTTGATCCTCTCATGCCCAGCCACTACAACTCTTATACACCTCTGTCAGAGTGCATGGAATGATCTCACGGGAGAGCATCTTGGGGAGCATTATGAACTCTGAAATGTCCTCTTCCCTTGCTCCTGAAGATTCATCAAACTATATGAACCCTGGTCTTGCTGATATCAAGGTCTTAGGCTCTTTCTAAATGATAGTAATACAGAAAGTTCATGGGTTATGGGAAACACAGTTTATCTAGTTTTATCTTCTGCTAGGTTTAACAGTTAATTTTGAGGGTGGGCCTATCATAGGTATTCAAGAACTACTTCAATGCTTGGTTGGTTGGATTTAGCACTTTTTGACAACAGCCAATATGAAAATGTTCAATTTTTTCCCCCTCCTTTAAAAACCTAGCTTCTCTTCCCATCTTTCTACTTCTCTTTCTTCCATGCTTTCTTTGCTTAAATGTGATTATCTTAGTCTATGAGCTTGAGGGCAGGGATGCTCTTCTATTCATCTTTAACCAATGTGTTTAGCACCAGTATTGGCACATGGTAGGCCCTCAACATATGCTTACTGTATGAATGACGCATGTCCTTCTTGTCTTTGGGATTACCCTAGTTGCTACTCTTAATGCAGTAATAGTAAGACATCTTTATGCCCCCAGAGTCCCAACTCCTGACCCCACTCCATGTGAGAGAATTGCTTTGACTCCAGGTGTTTGTGTATCCACTAGAGGGCACTGTTTTGTCAGAGGCTGTTCTAAACTTTTCTTCAATATCAGGATAGACACCTTAACTTCATGGGCCACTCTCAGCTTCAAGTTCTTAATATTTCTGTTAATGAACAATTCTTTGAGTTTTCCATCACAACTATTCTTGCCAATATATAATCACAATAAGAAGTCATAATTAAAAACAATCGTAATAATGTTAGATACAAGCTAATACTTATTAATGGATATGGCAAATACATATTTAATAACAAAACGTGGTAAATAAGAACACTCATATATGTTAAGGGAATTCTCTTATGTTTCTTGTTTCCAGATTTTCTTCTGACCAAAAGTAGAAGGGCAAGTAAAGTAGCTATTAAATCTCAAACTTCATTTTTTGTACTTTCATAATAAAAGCATTGTAAGGAGACTAGGGAAATTCCAAGCTAAACACATTATATCCAAATTTGAAAGGTAGCTTCAGTAGAAATTTGTTTTGAATGAGAAGGGCAGTATTGAGTCTGATATTTTCTAAAGCTATAAAAACTACATTTTGTGAAAAGTTTCTTCTCCCTCCATTACTTCTATTTCCACAGAACTATCTTTAGGCAGAATCAAATGAGTTCCTGGGCTTTAACGTCAAACAGTTTGAGTTTGCAAATATTTTCACCTTACACGTGAATCAACACAGGGGATATGTGAGAAGACAAAGCTGTTCACACTGTCAGCAAGCTTCCAAACACATCATTAACCCAGTGGTGACTTGGGAGGTCCTACTGTAGCTGTCTAAGGAAGCTGCAAAAGAGGGAGGAGCCAACAGGGAGGGCCTATTTTCCCAAGTTTAAAATCTTAACTCCGAATTATGTCATGGAATTGAAAGAGATGGTGGGACCCAGTAAACCCTGTCAACAATTAAGGAACAGAACGTAAATAAGAACTCTTGGCGTTTTCGCACAAGAATCTTTGTGATAATCTGTTAGCAAACTCTCTTTTACGTTATGTTTAAGGACTTTTTAAAATGTGGCATTTTTTTGTGCCAGGCTGCAAAGTCATTTGTGAAGTGTTTAATTAGGCTTACTTTGATTAAAAATGTAGGCTTAAATATCTGTTGATTTTGTGACAAGCTGTGGATGTTAATTGTCTTGATTGGTTTTATTTTGTATTCTTAGGACAACAGGATCTTATGTGTATAACTGTAGTTGGAGAAAGGAGCAAAAGTGTAATTTTTGAAAGGAAACATATATTTCTGAAGTTAGCCAGATGTTACAAGACCACATACATAGGAGGCATTGAGCCTGAGACAGAAAAACTTGAAAGATCTGGTAAAGAAATTGAGCACCCCCCTTAAATTTATATCCAGCAGAAATGGATGCTAGTTTTTTTCATGAATTTTATGTGGAATCTAGAGCCTATCTAGATTCCTACTCAATAATCCCAACGTTTGTATATTTATAAATGACACCATTTCCCTTGAATATCATACTTCTTTTCCAGAGGACTTTAAAACTTTTAACAAAGAGAGAAGACATGTATTTTCACCTATTTGATGTAGCAGATTATTTACGGAGCCAACATGTTGACACACTGTAAACTGTAAAAAATGAGGCCTAATAAGGTTAATTGTCATCTGAACCTTTCTCTGTAGGCTGCAATCTGTGGGCTTTGATTGTTTCTCTGGGGGAAACTCTGCCCAGATGGCGAAGTCCTCAAGGCCCTGACCCACAAGAGGCCTGCGGAGATGGAGAACAAGGTGCTTCTCCACAGACTAATTAATTTACTAGTATAGCACCTGTTCCAGAATAGATAGGGCTGGAAGGGAAAGCAGTCCCTGGGCACAGTGGCAAGCTCTCGAGTAAATGGATTTCAGCTGATTATATTAAGCTGATGCTTTGATCATCTAAAGGCGTTAAAATGGAAATATGTTTTTTTCTGGCTGTTGGCTACTGTGAGTGTGGTTTGTATTATTATTATTATCATAAATGTTGGATAATAGAAAAGGCTGTTTTAGATTTCAATACATCCCACTTAAAAAGTGCATGGTATCTTTGTGTATTTCTATTTCCAGTTTAGAAATGCATGTTGTCATAAAACTGCACCTTTTAAACAATTCTGCTTTCTTGTTTCCATTTTATTCCAGCCAAATTACTAGCTGGAAATCAAACACCAGCACAGATTCCTTTTAGCTGGAACATTTTATTATGTACTCACACCTTTAATTCAATGTGTGTAATTAGGCTTTAATCAGCTGAACACTATTTGTGAAAAAATAACAGACACTTCTTTAAATGAAATTCTGGTAAAGTCATGCCATTAAGCTTTGGTGACTAGTTACTGGCACGAATAAATCCTTGTGTAAACAAGGCTTGGTAGTAAATGGATTTACAATGTGAGTCTTTCTGCACTCAATTTCACTTTATTGCCTCTTTGATTCCCAAAAGGATTAGAGATAATTTTTTCAGTCCTTTAGATGCCATAAAACTGTTTCCCTTTCCAAATTAACACTATGATCTTCCATGCAATGTGTTTGGCAAACATGAGGAATTTATAAGACCACTAGTCTTATGTTGTATAGTAATGGAGATAAGAATATGGTGCCTTAGATGTCATGGCCTTACAATGGGAAGCTTTTACCAAGGTTGTGAATGAGGTTTTGAAAATAGAAAAGTATTCTTGATTGTATGGAACACAGCCTAAAGAATGTTAATGATTATAGCTATTTGGTAAGTTAAATGATTTGAACTATTTCTATTACCATTGCGAGTTAATTTCTCATATTGAAACAGGGAAGTGCTGTTAACATTATGACAGGCAAAATTTAGTCCTTCTTTTTTAAGAAGATATGACACAGGATAGGAAAACAGCAAGCACAACAAATTTAGCATATAATCCTGAGGTTTATTTCCAGATTGTCCTCTCTGGTTGTATCCTTATAATCCTTGGAACTATCCGTTCTGTGAAAGAAATTGAAAATGTCATGGCTGCTTTTCCTTGGTTCTCTTCTCTGAAACTCCAAAAGCATCCTTAAGGTGTTTTTGTTTTAGTGGATTTATTTGTTCAATACACATTCTTTTTTAAAAATCAAAATGCACAGAAATGTATATAGTAAAAGTAGTTCATTTACTATCTTAACTCCTGAATCTGGTCCCTTAATGCAGCACCTTAGATTGACCAGTTCCTCACGTTGCCCTCCAGAGGTATTTTAATGGTGCTTGGTACAAACTAAAAGACATTTGAGATATTTCCAGTGATTTGCTCCTATAAGTAATACTGCTGTTAATATCTCTGGGCCAATAGTGCAAATGCAACTGCAGTATATATTCCTAAAAGTAAAATGGCTGGCTCATGGGGCACATGCATTTTAAATCTGGATAAATATTGCCAAGTTGTTCTCCAAATATGATACAGGAGTGTGACTGTTTCCCAACAACCAGGTTTGTTTTCTCCCTAACCTGACAGTTAAATATTGTATCTTATTATTTTAATTTGCATTTCTTTAATTATGACTGATGTTGAGTATCTTTTCAAATGATTAAAACCCACTTGATTCTCTTTTGATGTGAGCAGCTTGTTCATGTCCTTTGCCAGTCTCTCTGTTGGGCCATCAATGTTATTCTTATGGGGTTGAAGAGCTCTTTATGGAAAAAGGAAATCAGCCCTCTGTCTGCCAACATGCAGTATTTGTCATTTCGGTGGCGTTTCCCTTCATATCTGTCTCTCATTTACCATGCCTTCTATTGCTCTTCTTTTATCATTGGCAGTCTGGATTTAGGGTTGCTTAATAACTCCTGGAAACCAGAAATGATAATGTCATGGGAAAGGGGTTAATTTAAGTGTTTTCGTAACTTTGACTTTTGATGAAGTAGGAGGATAAGGACTGAAAGGACAAAATTAAAAAGAGGGTGAGGGGACTTTAGTGATTTGAAAGAGGGGTTTTTACACTGACAAGACCTTGAAAAAAATAGCGTTTATACAAAAAAAGCAATTTACTTTACCCATAATTTTCTGCTTTTCTTTTGCCATTATTACAGGTATTTGTGTCAGAGTAAGAAATCTCTTTCTAGATGTTTTTGCCATAAAGTCATATTTCTGTGTTTTGGACATCGCATTTTGTGGTCATAAAATGGAAGTGATTGTAAGGCCACGTATTCAGCACAATGACCTTGATCCTGAATGAAGTGGAGAGAGGAGAGAGAGAACAGCGTGACTAACAGCTCTTGTTGAAGCACAAGTAACTTTTTATGTTCCACTCCACAATGATGAAAAAGTAAACACAGAGACAGGTTTTAGATGTTGATGGCTTTATATCAAAGTGAAATATATTTGTCATGTTCCAAAGTTACCTTCATTATCATTATTTTTAGAGGAATGGTTAAAAGCATAGGCTCTGGAATCAAACAGCTTGGATTCAAATCTTGGATCTTTCACTTCTTAGCTGCATCACCTTCATTAAGTTCTCATCTGTAAAAATAGGGAAAATATGAGAAACTACTTCATGGGATTGTTATAAAGATAAAGTGAAATAATGCATGTGTCTGGCATAGAGTAAGCTCTTTCAGTGTCAGTTAGTATTAGCATAATTAATTGCAGAATGTTTGTAAAATGTTATCTAAATTGTACTATACTCGACCTGGTTTAAAGTAAGTGAATGGATATCTGTGAAACTTTCTGACATGTGCTAAAATACATTGCAGCCTTCATTAAATCTCATTTGAATAGTTTCTGACTAAAGTTACTTCATAGCATCTCCCCTCTCTTTGTAATTTTTACCAAGCCAGGTTGTTTACAGGTGAAAATCTGATACATAGTAGTATTATCTGATTGAAGTTAGCCATGGCAAGAAGCCTCTTCTATGCTTCACTAGTCTTAGAGTGAACATTGGCTACCCTCTTGCCCCTCAGTCCCTATTGCATTTATGTGTATGTTCATGCTGTTCCTTCTGTTTGAAATGCTATTCCTATCTTTGCCATTTACATCTATATATGCACACACACACATATATATATTTCCCCCTCTATTTGTCAAGGAAATTGGTAGCTACATTTTATTCTAAGTCACTTCTGCTGATGAGCAAGAATAATGCTAAGCAATACTGCTGAATTGGGTATGACCATCCAGTATTATAAGGGAGACAAGTGTGTTTATGTATTAGTTTTAAGTGAATGACTTTCAATCACTCCAATCAACATTTCTGATATGGATATTTTCACGTGAAATGATTGCTTTTGTGTTGGTTAGTTTTGCAAATCAGAACCTATTTGCAGAACACTATTAGACCAATATATCTTATCATAATATTTGCCAGTACCACAGGTTTTACAAATTAGTTATAATGACTGTAGTTTTCTATTAACATGAAGTTACTGATTGACTAATTTATTTACTTTATGGGAATTCATATAGCACAGCGCCAATGTTCTATGACTAAGGGTGAGTGCATGGATTCTTGATATTAAAAACAACTATTCATTGTACCTTTTTCTCTGGCTCTGCATGCCCAGAAAGTGCCTGATGGAAAAGATTATAAAATAGTTACTCAGGAAATTAATTAGTAACACTTACATACAAGATCCTGAATCAAAATCTACTCAATTTACAAGGGTTCCTTCATGAGTGACTACAACATCAACAGAGGAAGATCACTGGAATTGTGGTGCCTAACGACTTTATTTTTTCCCAGATAAACAAATGAAAATAAAAACTAAATAACACTTCCATCTACCAAATAGGTAAAACTTCTAAAATAGTAGTCAATGCTGGAAAATGCATAGATAGATACCCTCATGAATGGTTGATGAGGCTGTGTATCAGTATAACTTTTCTGGGAAGTAATTTGGCAAGACATATTAAGAGCCTTGAAATGGGCTTCTCAGCAAAATGGTTAATGGAGCACACACATCTAGCCTCCAGGCTTTGCAGGATTCTGTTAAATCACCAATGAAATATAAAAATTGGAAAATGTCAGTATCTGGACTATACTGCTACTACTACTACTGATGATAAAATTCTGAACCCAGAATCCCAGATAACTTCAAAAATTGGAAAATGGGTGAGGAAAGGCAAAGGAAAAAATAATGCATGCTGTTTCTTATCTAATTTAGGAGTCATTAAATGTTGTTCATTATGGAGAAAATAATGTGTGCATGTGTTTGGATCTGAGTGTGTGTGTTAAAGGTAATCACTAGTAAAATAAAAATAGGATAAATGTTTTCCAATTACTAGAAAAAATATATAGGAAAAACAAAATGGTTTATGATGTAAAAAAGAAAAACTAGATACAGAAAAATAAGAAAACAGATAACATTTCAGTTTTAACTCAGGGATGTGAACTACACGCATAAGACCAATAAAATTTTATAACTTAATTTTTAATTTCAAATAGTGGCTATAAAAGGGGGTTTAAGTACAGTCTGGCAGCCAGGACCATGAGAAGAATCATCCTAGATGTCCACAGGCAGATGTGGCTCTCACACTGGGGCCAAGAATTTTGGCTGTAAGAAATCCAAGTTACCCAGAATGAGTGAGTGGCTTTATACCTTTCAGTCTAGAAGGATATACAATTAAGGAGTTTCAGTTAATTGCCACGGAAACTGTTCTGCATATTTCAAAATTTGAAATATATAAATATTTGTGTGTTAAGAAGATATCTGTGTATATTTAGTATCTTATGTACTTGGATATTGAAGTTAATTTAGTCTAGTAGAGTCTGTTCAACATCAAATAATATTGGTCCATTACAGCCTTGTAACTTCAATTTAAATGTGGTAAATTGTTAACTTGATATGTTAAATTGAGTAAGTGATTTAGACTTAAAATTTTAAATTGAAATCTAAGTGAAGTTTAAGTACAATGTTGGCAACCAAAATAATTTAATTGTATTTACTAATGTAAACATTGGATTTTTTATTTATGTACTTAGGAAGTTTCGGTTTGTTAATTCAGACAACTGAAGTACTTAAAAAAAAGAAGCCAAGTACATTAAATGTATAAATGCAGTTTTAAATGTTTGAAGTTGTTAAATATCTATAAATGGGCTCAAGCATTACCAAAAAAGCTCCTTAGAAACAACTGCTAAAATCTGCCAAACTTCTAAATATAATTATAAATTTCTTAAGCTCAACTTTAAAACATAAAGAAAAACTAGATTTTTAAAATTTATGCCTTATTACATTAATATAAATTTGAAAACAAATATAAACCCAATAACAAACATTTCTGTATTTAAAAGCCACCATCAAGGACAACAAAAAATTCACATTACCAGATACAATAATAGGCAAAAAATTTCAAAAGATGACAATATTAATTGTAGAAAAGGTAAAATTCAAGACAAGAAACATCAAATGGGACAAAAGAGGCCAGTTAATAAAAAACTCTATGGTAAGGATAAAATAATTATGGACCATTACAATGTAAATAATAGCACTAAAATTTTTTTATTAAACAAAAACTTACTAAAATACAAAAAAAAAAAAAAAACCACAGCAAACTAACAGAAACATGAGCGAAGAAGACTTTACACAGTAACGGCAGAAGGTGCATTGAAGCCTAAAGCAAGTTCATATTTTTCTACTCTGAGTTTTCACTTTGGAAATCTACTCTAATTATATAATTGGAAATGTAGGCAAAGCTTTATATGCAAGAATATTCATTAAGTTTTAGTCATAGTAGTGAAAAATTAATTACTCAAATGTCTAACAATTGGGAAATGATCAAATCAGGGTTCTTAATTGAAAGGATCTTTGAATATCTGAAGTTACATGCCAAATTTGGTTTGCCTATTGTAACTTTCAGCAGCTTCACAAAGTAACTCATGTCCCCATAATAGTAAGAATAACTAAATAAAAATTTGAGCATCTACAGACTGTGACTAACACAGTCAATAAAAATGTTTCCAAATAATTTTAACAAGATTAAATGATAATTTTTTAAACTTTCCAAATGGTTTTAGTAAATGTGATAGTAAGCATTACAAAAATGTTTCATACATTACATGGAGTGGAAATCAGCTAAAAAACTCTCCACATATCTGACAATTGAATGAAGACCCCACAAAGAGTGCACGTCTGCAGACTCATACACAGAGAAAGAAGTATCTATATGGAAGCTTCTTACAGGCAGGAATTTTGGGTTGTTTTCTTCACTGCTGCAGACTCAGCGTCTAGGGTCGTGTCTGGCATGTAGTAAGTGCTCAATAAATATTTCTCGAATGACTAAATAGAATTCCTCAAAGTGTTAATAATGATGACCTAAATGACAAGATTATGTATTCTTTGCTTTGTTTATATCACGCTTTCCAAATTTTCTATAATGTGCCTTTATTACATTTAGAATGACAAAAATAGTTTAAAAACTGGAACAGGACTCCCCTATTGTGAATCTCTATACTAATGAGAAATCTTCCCTTTCTTCCCTTAAGATTTGTTTTCTTGTGTGCTTTGTGTTGATATTTGCCACCTGAAATAAATCTTATCACCCTACCGCTTGGGAGTCTTGAATGTTTGCAAGCCAAATTTTGCTTCAAAGTCCAAAATATGGCCCTAATATAACTTCCCAACTGAATCTCCAACTCCTAAATGTTAGAAAATGCCCTTGCCACCTTCATTTGCTGCTCTCAATATTTACTTCTAGGGAGAATGTGATGGATAATGCAAAGGCACTGGCATCACCCATTCCAACCAGGTGGTCATGTTGCTCATCTTACCCTTGTGTTCATAATCCTGCTCATTTTCACACCCAACCACTCCCTCATGTTTTGTGTGACCATCCCACTCCAAAAGGAATTCTCTATCTGATATCCTTTAGCCCCCTTTCTGTCTGCAGATTCTTTAGACTCTTAACCCTGTATTGTTACTATTTTCCTGAAATATTTCATAAATGTATGCTATGTTTTCCCCAACATGCTAGCAAACCTTTTCGGACTGGGGAAAATGATGCTTACTTCTTTATATCTCTTATCAAGCCTGGCACAGGGCATTACACACAGCGGGCACTAAACACATGTTTACTGAAAATGGCTGGAAGCTGTTTAGTTCTAACACTGGTGAGAAAAGTTGAAAAAACAGAGATTTGGGGTCAGACAGGCTGGGGTTCAAATCTAACCTCTGCTGGTTACTATTTAACTTTGTGACCTTATGTAAATTAATCTCTGTGAGACTTTAATGTCAGTTTACTGCAGTGGTTATAAGTTCTTACTCTGTCTTCTCAGCTGTGTCATTTACTGTGTGAATTTGAGAAAATTATTCTCCCTCTCTGAACCTCAGTTTCCTCATTGGTGAAGTAGAGAAAATACCATCTAGCTCATAGGATTAGTGGGAGGATTAAATAAAATAAAGCATGGAAAAACCATTAGCACAGTGCGGAGCACGTGATAAAGCCTTGCTCAAAATATATTAGTTGTTACATGTTCTCACATATAAGTGGGAGCTAACCAATGGGCACACATGGACATAGAGATGGAAATAGTAGATACTGGGGACTCCAAAAGCAGGGAGGGTGGAGAGAGGGCAAGGGTTGAAAAATTACCTATCAGATACAATGTTCACTATTTGGGTACTTGGTACACTAGAAACCCAGTCCCCACCAGTACGTAATATACCCATGTAACAAACATGCATATGTACTTCCTAAATCTAAATTTTTTAAAAGAGAGTATTAGTTAGTATTAGACATATTAGTAATGAGTAGAGTATTATATATTAAATTATAAGTATTAGATTAGTATTGAATCACATTCTAGTTAAGTATTAGATATTAGTATTAGATTACATTCTTGTTAAATATTAGATATTAAATTAGATATTAGTATTAATTAGTATGATATATCAGTAGTAAGAGTATTTGTATTGGATGGCACAAGATGAAATTATATTTCCGTAGCAGTGGGAGAAGAGGACCCAACAGTGGTTTCTAAAAGGACAACACTTTCCACGTGAGAGGCATTTGGCTAGGCCTTGGGAGTAGTTTGAAGTTATTTCAACAATGTGGGTTCTATAAATATTTGTTGCCTGGGACCAGTTCTGTGTTAAATCTGGCAGTCCTATGCTAGCAAGAATTGTCCCATCTAAAATGCCAGTAGCACTCCATTGAAAAACCTTGAAAGATCTTAGGCTCTGTAAGGACAAATCAGAATGAAAAATAAGAGGCCTTCCAGACAATGGAATATTATTCAGTGGTAAAAAGAAATGAGCTATTAAGCCGTGGAAAGGCATGGAGGAATCTTAAACGCATATTAGTAAGTGAAAGAAACCAATCTGAAAATGCTACATACTGTATGATTTGAACGATATGACATTCTAGAAAAGGCAAAACTATGGAGATAGTAAAAGGATCAGTGGTTGCCAGGGGTTAGTGAGGATGGAGAGATGAATAGGCAAAGCATAGAGGATTTTTAAGGCAGTAAAACTATTCTGTATGATACTATAATGGTAGACATATGTCATTATATATGTTTGTCAAAACCAATAGGATGTATAACACAAAGAGTGAACCCTGATGTAAACTCTGGGCTTTGGATGATAATGATGTGTCCATGTAGCTTCATCTGTTGTAACAAATGTACCGTTCTGGTGTGGGATATTTATAGTAGGGTAGGTGGTGTGTATGTGGGGCCAGAGGGTATATGGGCAATCTCTGTACCTTCCACTCAATTTTGTTTGAATCTAAAACTGCTCTAAAAAGATGAATTTATTTTAAAAGTATATAATGGTTGTTTTGGTATTTGGGAGGACAGCAATGGCAAGAAAAGACATTATTTCTGAATCTACTATGTCATAGACTTCCCACGAATGTTAAATGAGCTACTGCAAAAGGAAATGCTTAGCATGATAGTAGCTCAATAGGTTCTGGGGCAATCATTATTTTAGTTTCTTGTATAATGGATTAGTAGTACAATCATGCACCACATAACGACTTTTTAGTGAACAGTAGACTGCATACACCACGGTAGTCTCATAAGATTATAATGGAGCTGAAATATTTCTATTGCCGAGTGACATCATTGCCATTGTAACATTGTCATAGTGCAACACACTACCTTTTCTATGTTTAGATATATTTATATACACCAATATTTGCCATTACGTTACACTTGCTTACAGTATTCAGTACAATAACATGCTGTACATGTTTGTAGCCTAGGGGCAATGGGGCTACACCTTAGAGCCTAGGTGCGTAGTAGGCTGTACCGTCTAGGTTTGTGTAAGAACACTCTGTGATATTTGCACAATAAGGAAATCACTGCATTTCTCAGAGCCTCTCCCCACCATTGAGCAACACATGACTGTACCTAGTTTGCAGAATTGTTGGTTGGGTTCAATGAGAAATGACTATACTACAAGTGATTAATAGATTATAATTTCCCCTCACCTTCCGTACCCCACAACTAATTCTTCTTGACACCTCCTGCTGTAGTCCTGAACTTCTGAAGAACTGTTGGGGTACTCTAGTCATGTCTGAATGTAGAAATGGTTTGTGGAAAAATGTTGGTCCCCACCGAGCATCTCTATGTGTTGTTTGACCCTCGGTGGCATTTACTTTGTATGCATCATGACTAAAGTCATAATTCAGATTATAGAAGAACCAAAACAAATGACAAGTCAATAGCTTGCAGATGTAGAAAATGAGGCCCAGAGAGGTTCTGTGAATTATCCAAGGTCACCACAGTATGTTATTTGTGCAGTCTTTTGTGGTGTGTGGGCCTATTTTGCCTCTTTTCCTCTGGGCTTGTCATAACTCTCACAACCCATGTGAGACCTGCAGTGTCCTGCAGACAGCTGAAAAATTTGCCTCCTCTTCTGCTGGATCTCTCAGAAAATACATTTAAGTAAAAGTTTTTTGCTTTTATTTTTTTTTCCAAAACTCATGTTGTTCATTAAAATCGCTATTTAATATAAAAAAACAAATTAAACGGGAGGGAAAAGAAAGCATTTCTTCAATGTTTTTTTTCCAATTGCTTTTTGTGCAGGTGGGTTGCTACAGGAGTCCCCTCTTCCAAAGCCCATCTGGGATGTTAGTTTAGCTCTATTGATGTTTAAGGCTCTGTCTTTCATCGTAACCACATGCCAAGACAATAAGTAATTGAACCACATGTTTTGCCTTTTTTAAAAGGTGTAATCTCCTTCTGAAGTGTAGCGATGTTTAGCAGGATTTTTCTAATTTATCTGTCATCACACCATGCGGGCTAGGCTCCAAGCCTTGACTGCAGTGTGTCTTTATCACCGTCTTTTGATGAACACCTGTTTCCAGCATATAAATATATCTGCTGAGAAGCAAAATTAAAATAATTTCAACAGTATAGGAATAATTAGGAACCTTTTTTGCAAGGTCCACCTGTTCCAAATATGAAAACATAATATTTAGTTGCATATACATTCTTTTATCACTATATATTCTTTATGCTAGTTATGTATATATTTGGTAGTAATTCTCTGATATTTCATTAGCTGAAAAAAGTATTTTCACTTTTAGATATTTAATTGTAAGCAATTTTTTAAAAAATCAGAATTTCTTATGCCCATTAAGAGACGAAAGGAAGGAAATTACTCCAAAACTTCTTAAAATAAGAAACTTTAAAGTGCTCCATTATTTATGTTTGTTATGCTTTTTGTTAAGGACTTAACTTCTTCATGAATAAAAAAAGATTATGTGAATCCTAAGTTGGTTATAATAGATATTATTTTTTAAATAAAAATATGAGTGCCCTTATAAGAAAAGGGTTTTTTTTGTTAACGTTTTGTATATTAACATATTTAAATCAATAGATTTAATATGAAGAATTATCGTTTTTATGATTCACATGCATGTCCCTTTATATTTAAGGCTTTATCCTTCATGCTTATTCTTGGCTTTCCCATAGACCTTGAGCTGGATGGTTTGAGACTTCAAAGTGAAATTACATGGCAACTGAAATCCCCCACTTCAGGAGGCCTTCACCAATAGTGACCCCTGTCCTACTACTACATGAGAGGAATTGCCATTTTCAGGAATTCATATTTTTTACAAAAATATTCAGAGTAAGAGAACTTGCTATACAAAAAGCTGTGTAATGATTTAACATTAGCCATGCTGTTGTTCACTCAGGGTAAGAAGTAACTAGGTATTTATCCAAACACCCAATAAAGCAAATTCACAGGTGAGAGCCAAGTTGATGTAGAAATATATTACAATTTGTCTTCATTTTCAGAATGTGAAATCTGAAGTGCCAAATTTTTGGTTGTTTTTCTGACAACATGGGAAAAATTAAATCACCAGTTGCCTGGCCCTTTCATGCAAAGTTGTACGTGAGGCATTATGTGACTGGTTGCTTTTTAGCAGTCAGGGACATTTTGGGCAATGGTTATATACACAAGACTAATTACACTAATTAGTCCACACCAATGTGTGAGCAGTATGCATGTTTTTACAATTAGGATGTAATTTTAAAAAATCATTTATTGGGCACATTTAGAGACACAGCAGTTTTGGATTTACCATACAATAGAAAAAGAAATTATCCAAATTGAATAAATGTACATTTCAGCATGGGCAAATAAATTAATATATGGCTAATGAAACCTATGCTTGTGTCACAAATATGTACTTGCATAAGAATGATTTTTCTAAGCAGGTGTATGGATTGTAGCTTTTGTGGTCATTAAATTATAGTCATCTAAAAATCACTTTGCTTAATGCAATATGGCAACATCTCATTACTTCTACTAGCTTTTACTTCTGATGTGGGTAGTTGTGTTAGGCAGAATAATGCTCCCCATCTCCCCCAAAGATGTCTACATTCTAATCCCCAAAACCTGTAAATTTGTTACTTTACACCGCAGAAATGCACTTAGCAGATGTGGTTAAGAATTTTAAGATGGGAAGTTTATCCTGGATTATCTCAGCAAGCCCACTGTAACCACAAGGGTCCTTACAGATATGAAAGAGAGGCAGGAGAGTCAATGTCAGAGTTGTATGATGTGAGGAAGACTCACCAGCCATTGGTGGCTTTGAGAGTGGAGGAAGAGGCCACAAGCCAAGGAATGTGGGCAGCATCTAGAATTTGGAAAAGTCAAGGAAATGGATTCACCCCTGAACCTCCAGACAGGAATATGGCTCTGCTACACCTTGATTTTAGTTTCTGAGGCCTTCAGAATTATAGTAAATTTGTGTTGTTTTCAGCCACTAAGTTTATGGTAATTTGTTATAGCAGCCATAGGATATGAACACAGGTTTTGGTTTTTTGGTTTTTGTTTTTGCTTCTCAGAGCCTCAGATTCCTCATCTATAAACTGCTAATAACATTTGCTTGCTATTTTTTGTAAGAATTAATAATATAATGCGTGTGTCTTTAAAATGATCAAAGTCTTAAAAGATAACTTTTTTGTGATATCAGTAAAATTATTTCCACAGTAATTGATTGAGAAACTCTGCCAGTATAAATCTCCATCATTTAAATTCTTCCCCAAATCCCTATCACTTAAGAACTAGCAATTAGAGCCCAGCGCCGTGGCTCATGCCTGTAATCCCAGCACTTTGGGAGGCTGATATGGGAAGATCACTTGAGGTCAGGAGTTCGAGAACAGTCCAGCCAACATGGTGAAACCCCGTCTCTACCAAAACTACAAAAATTAGCCAGGTGTGGTGGTGCACACTTGTAATCCCAGCTACTTGGGAGGCTGAGGTGGGAGGATGGCTTGAACATGGGAGGCAGAGGTTGCAGTGAGTCTAGATCACACGCCACTGCACTCCAGCCTGGGCAACAGAGTGAGACTCTGTCTTAAAAAAAAGAAAAAAAAGGTCACTACAAAATATAGAGTATATCCAGCTTCATTAGAAAGCATCTGTTGGCCAGGCGCGGTGGCTCATGCCTGTAATCCCAGCACTTTGGGAGACCGAGGTGGGCGGATCACGAGGTCAGGAGATCGAGACCGTCCTGGCTAACACGGTGAAACCCCATCTCTACTAAAAAAATACAAAAAAATTAGCCGGGTGTGGTGGTGGGCGCCTGTAGTCCCAGCTACTCTGGAGGCTGAGGCAGGAGAATGGTGTGAACCCGGGAGGTGGGGCTTACAGTGAGCCGAGATTGCCCCAGTGCACTCCAGCCTGGGCAACAGAGCAAGACTCCGTCTCACAAAAAAAAAAAAAAAGAAAGCAAGCATCTGTTACAACATATTGAGGCAGCCAGAGAAAGGGATTAAGTAAATGACCTGGACAGTATGAAAAGCCACGAACATAACTGATGTCAACAGGGCAGAAATTATCTTAATAGGGCTGAGGAGAGGAAAAATAGAATCACTAAAAAGCCAAGTTAGATTATTTACATCAAAAAACAGCTTAAATGCCCATTAAACACTATTTTCTAAAAAGATGGGTAGATAACTCTTTTACTCAGAGGTATTCAGTGTTGAATTACTTATATTAGAAAAAAATGAAAACCAATGTAAATGCCCAACAATTAGGGAATGATTAAGTAAGATATGGTTTAACAATAGAATTAGATGTTGTAATAAAGAGTAATTGAGAAAATCTTTTAATCACCTTTGGGGAAAAACAAATACATATATGGACTATTTTATCAACTTTGTAGAAATCCCTTTTAAAATATAGTAGAAAGAAATTTACAAATAAAAATGTTATCAGTGGTTCTCTCTGAATGGTAAAGTAATGATAGGTGTTTTCTTTTTTCAATTTTTCCTTTTCCAGTGCTCTTCTCTTTTTTTCCTTTTGTCTTTTTTATTTTTTTGAGACAGGATCTTGCTTTGTTGCCCAGGCTGGAGTGCAGTGGTGTGATTATGACTCACTGCAGCCTTGACCTCCTGGGCTCAAACAATCCTCCCACCTCAGTACCTTGCCCCACCACACCCAGTAGCTGAGACTACAGATGCATGCCACCGCACCTAACTAATTTTTAAATTTTTTGTAGTGATAGAGTGTCATTATGTTGCCCAGGCTGATCTCAAACTCCTGGCTTAAGTGATCCTGCTGCCTTGGCCTCCCAAAGTGCTAGGATTATAGGTGTGAGCCACCGCACCCTGCCTGAATTTTCTAAAGTACATATACATTGTTTTCTATAATCTCCTAAAACAGCCTACATTTTAGAAATTATGTCATACTTTTAAGAATATATACTTTGGGAGCCGTGGTGGCTCAGGCCTGTTGTCCTGGTGCTTAAAGAGGAGAGGCTAGGCATTCGAGGCCAGCCTGGGCAGCATAGAAAGCTCTCATCTGTATTTAAAAAATAAAAAAAAAAGAATATATACTTTTACTGGGCAAGTTTATTCACTGTGGCCATATCCTAATTAATGACCATCTTTTTGTCTTACTTCTCATTTAATCCGGTGACATTTATTAGATAGCTCCTTTATTCTGGGCACTTTGCTAGGTGGTGAAAAACATAACAGTGAATAAAATATGGTAATTGACTTTTGTAAATTTATAAGCTAGTGGGCAGAAAATACAAATACATAAACATAACAGGTTTAAGGTATAAAGAGAAGACTATAGAAAAATAAGAGAAGGTGAGGTTAGGTGCTATGGAAGGGGGCGGGGTCTCAGCAGATACTTTAGAGATGACTAGACATAAACAAAGAGACCCAGGGAAGATGGAAGTATGTGCAGGTAGAGATGTAGGTACAAATGTAGGGGAAAAGGTCAAGGGCATATCTGGAGAAAAATGAAAATTTTCAGGGAGTTAGGGTAGAGTTTGGGAACAGGAAATCATAAGAGGTTGGAATGAAGGGGGAACAAAGAGTTGAAGCTAACGAGCTGGAAGACTAGGCTGGTAAATTTGGATATTGGCTTTGTCTATGCTAACTTCTTGATACTAAACCACCAAGGTGAAAATTTAAGAAGAAAAGGCAGGCAATCATCTGAATATTTGACAGCAAGGTAGTTGGCTAAATGCTTACCTTTCATTCGAATGTTTTAGTGTATTGAACACACACCCATAGAACAGGTAGATTCCTTCACTGAAAATGTGTCCTGGATCAGGATTTTAAAGAGGCAACTCCATTGATCTGTTCACTTGTCTCAGTCGTAATCCCAGGATAAATTTTAAGGCAGTACTGTAATTCTTGGATTCAAATTCAGAACCCTGAGACTGAATTTGTATATTTTTCTGTATTCAGCCAATATTTCCTTTCCCAGCTTCTTTACCTTTTACTTTGTGTTTGCTATCTGTGCCCTCAGAAAAACCACAGCTCTTCAGTGGGTTAGAATTGTGTCTTCTCATGCCTGTTCTTCTCTTACATTTAGGAATAGAAGGATAACCACCCAGTTTTTTAAATAATTGATTGAAATCCTATCCATTTGTGCCAATTCATATGTAGCAACACCTGCTCAGCATTTAGATTTAAAGGATTTCTGTTGGGTTCAGAAACCATTGCCTGAGATATTTAGAAGGAACATGGCAACATCCTGAGTTCTCCAGTTTTATCTTAGCATTTTTTGCATTTCTGCTACATTTCCTGATTGAACATATTATTAGGAATAATGTGTTTTTGCATGGCTCAAAATTTAATTCTCCGTTTTAAACTTTCAGTATAAGTGTCTGGACTAAGAAAATATAATCCCTTTTCCTTTTAGATTTCTTTCCCACATGGTATTTTAAAGTCTTTTCTGCCTCCATCAGATCTCTTGGCAGTTCACACTCCATTCTCTTAGACTCTTTTTAATGGCATGTTTTCCAAGCCTTTTGTCATTATTACTACCCTTTGGATTCTTTCCAAATTAGCAATCTTTTTTATATAGAAAGAGCCAAAAATTGCATGCAGTTTTCCAGACGGCGCTTTAGGAGTATGGTGAATAATGGGATAATTACTTCCCACGTGAGCTTCAGTGACACCCAAATGGATTCGTAGGCGTTCTCTTTTCCTTTTTTTTTTTAATCCCTAAGGATGATGTTCACTAAGAAATGATCAAATCTTTTATTGAGGAAAAGTTTTGCTAAGTAACAAATTAGGTTATGCCAAAATACTGATAATTATCTAAAAGATGGCCATTTCTTTTGGGAAGTATTACATTTGGTGGAAATCATAAGCTCCTTCTAAATAGTATGTTTTGAGTTTGATGCAGTAATAGAGAGGGAGTAGAGAAATTCTTAAAAATGAGAGTGATTTAGAGTGGGGAGAACAGCATATTAACACCACATTTAATGATGCAGCATTGAAACTTCTATGAAAAGTCGCCTAGGCGATAAACAGAAGTGAAATTGACATCAGTTGGCATTGCTTATTTCTACAGATAACTAGATATGTTTATTAAACACCTACTTTGTGCTGGGCATTGTCCTATATGCTAGGGCTATAGATGTGAATAAAATTGTTTCTAAGTGTCAACCAGATTACTTCTTTTTTCTCCTCAAAACACTCCAATGGCTTCTTCTCTCTCTGTAAAATCCACACTCCTAAGTCTGGTGTACAAGGTGCCACATGATCTGATCCCCACCAACTCTCTGACCCATCACCTACCCTCTCCTACTCAACTCACTCTGCTGTAGTCACACAAGGCCTCAGGGCCTCTGCATTGAACTGGAAAGCTGGGGTTCAGGGCAGCACTCTGAAATCACTCTTATTAAATCTTTATGCTATGTCAGGTACCATGCTAAATGCTTACAGACATTGTTGCATTCAAGCTTCACCAAAGTAGAAAGATGGTTATTACTGCTTCTATTATTATTTTATTTATTTATTTATTTATTTATTTATTTATTTATTTATTTATTTTGAGATGGAGTCTCGCTCTGTTGCCCAGGCTGGAGTGCAGTGGTGCAATCTCGACTCACTACAAGCTCCGGCTCCCAGGTTCACGCCATTCTCCTGCCTCAGCCTCCCGAGTAGCTGGGACTACAGGCGCCTGCCACCATGCCCGGCTAATTTTTTGTATTTTTAGTAGAGACGGGGTTTCACCGTGTTAGCCAGGATGGTCTTGATCTCTTGATCTCGTGATCTGCCCGCCTCGGCCTCCCAAAGTGCTGGGATTACAGGTGTGAGCCACCACGCCTGGCCAACTGCTCCTATTATTTTTATTAGTAGTTGTTAAATATTACTAAAAATTAGTAGTGCAGCTGACTCTTGAACAATATGGGTTTGAACTGTGTGGATCCACTTAAATACAGATTTTCTTCTGCCTCTACCACCCTGAGACAGCAAGACCAACCCCTGCTTCTTCTCCTCCTCTTCAGCCTACTCAATGTGAAGACAACAAGGGTGAAGACCTTTGTGATGATTCACTTCCACTTAATGAATAGTAAATATATTTTCTCTTCCTTATAATTTTATTTTCTCTAGCTTACTTTATTGTAAGAATACAATACATAATATATATAACATACAAAGTATGTGTTAATCAACTGTTTATGTTGTTGGTAAGGCTTCTGGTCAACAGTATGCTGTTAGTAGATAGGTTTCTGAGGAGTTTTTTTATGAGGAGTCATAAGTTACATGTGGATTTTTGTCACCACTCTTAACCACTACAACGTTCAGGGTCAACTGAAGTATTAGACCATTATTGCCATCTTATTAAAGTAGAGAAGTTAGGTAACTAGCTAGTAGTTGGTAGAACCAGACCATTGTGCTCTAAAGATCCCCTTTCCTTGGCTGGTCTGTTGAAAGACTGAACTGTGGAAAAGTTTGAATTTGGTACCACAAAGTCTGACAATTCATCCACTGGATTTTTTTTTTCTTTAACAGAGCCTTACTCTGTCCCCCAGGCTGCAGTGCAGTGGCACGGTCACAGCTTACTGCAGTCTTGAGCTCCTGGGCTTAAGTGATCCTCCCACCTCAGCCTCTCCTGAGTAGCTGGGATCATAGGCACATGCCACCTTGCCCAACAATTAAAAAAAAAAAATTTGTACAGATGGGGTCTTGCCATGTTGCCCAGACTGGTCTTGAACTCCTGGCCTCAAGCGATCCTTCTGCCTCAGCCTCCCAAATTGTTGGAATTTCAGGAATAAGCCACCACAACCAGGCTGGATCTTTTATTCCTATATTCAACAGAGCTGCTTTGAGCCTCTTCTTAGATGCAAAGCTCATCAGCAAACAAACTCCTTTCTTCAAAAAACTTTTAATTTAATTTAGTTATTGTATGGACGGCAATCATTTAGATGAGTTCCAACTCATCTGACATTGACTTAATTCAAGATGGTTATTTGAACCTAAGTATTTAATGATCCTTTCCTGATTTCCATTGAAATAAACAAAGAAATATAAATTAGGATGAAAAAATTACATCAGCCCTGGAAAGGGAGAAAAGTTAACCAATAGACCAGAAACTTGGAGTTTGTATTATGTTCTACAAATAGAATTGCATAACCTTCAATTTTTGGAGTGCCCCAGGGTGCTGGTCTAGGGGCCTTCTCTCTTCAGTTATACACAGTGGACCCTGTCTCTATTTATTTTATTTTCTTTTATTATTATTATTATTATTATTTTTGAGATAGAGTCTCACTCTGTCACTGAGGCTGGAGTGCAGTGGCGTGATCTTGGCTCACTGCAACCTCTGCTTCCTGGGTTCAAGCAATTCTCCTGCCTCAGCCTCCCGAGTAGCTGGGATTACAGGTGCACACCACCACACCTGGCTAATTTTTGTATTTTTTAGTAGAGACAGGGTTTCACCGTGTTGGCCAGGCTGGTCTTGAACTCCTGACCTCAGGTGATCTGCCCACCTCAGCCTCCCAAACTGCTGGGATTACAGGCGTGGTCACAGTGCCCGGCCCCTATCTCTATTTCTGCTTTAAATTTTCTCCAGAACTCTAAACTTGTATACCCAAATGACTAGTAGATATCACTCATGGACACTCAGATGAGTATGTCAATTTAAATTAGTCAGAACAGAACTCATAGTTGCTGCACCCCTATCAAACCTGTCCACTCCTTCAGGGATTTACATTTCAGTAAATACCACCACTATTTACCAAATCGCTGGAAAAAAACACTCTAAGTATTATATTTGATTCTGCTCTTGACCTCACTCCCCTCAAATTCAATCCATCAGTAAGCCTATCATCTTTACATCGAAAACATATCTGGTAACTTTTCGCCATCTGCATCATCTGTCCTGGTGATGCTCTTGCTTTTTCTAGAATAGATTCACACACAGCAGCAGAGGGACATTTTACAATTCAAAATCAGATCATGTTACTCCTTCCCCTCAAACAAACAAACAAAACAAAGACCAAACACAAACAATCCCCAAACCCCCACAATCTTAAGACTCTCCAATGGCTTTGCAGTGCACTTGAAATAAACTCTTTATTATAATTTACAAAGTCCTCCTTTATCTAGACCCTGCCACGTTTTATCACTTTCTTACTTACAACATATGCTCCAGCTTCTTTCAATTTTTAAAACTTACTGACTCTTTCCCACCTCAGAGTCTTTCTTTCCTCTCCCTAATATTTGGAGAATCATTACTGATCTTTACTCTGCTGGCTCTTTCTCATCAAATGGGTCTCACTTCTATAGAGCAGCCTTGCCTGCCCTCCAAATTTAAAGTAGGCACCCCTTCTCTAATTTACTATGTAGTAATTGCCACTGGCCAAATATTTTCTAATTTGTCTTTTCTTTCTTCTCACCTTCTAAGAAGAAAAATCCCCTGAAAGCAAGGACCATGTCTGTTTTGTTTACTGCAGAATTCACTCTACTATGTGGTACAGAGTAGGTACTTAATTAATATTTGAGTAAATGAATAATTTTATTGTTCTTAATATGGTGTGAATTGTAACACAGATGTAAAAAATGTGTAAGATAATAATTATAATCTAAATGTAAAGGTCATTTCAGCTTAATCTGAGAAATAAGGTAAGGCTATATAAAAGAAACAAAAAAATAAGATGATAGAAGCAAGACCAAATGATGCTACCTATTGTGATAAATCTGATGAATTAAACTCCATCATTAAACAAATATCTTCAGATTGGATCTCAAAATATAATCAAGCTACTTGTTGTTTATGAGACATACCTAAAATAGACATAGAAACGATGAAAAGAAAAGGAAGGTCAAAGAAAAACCAGGAAAATATAAAAACAATGGTAGTGATATCAGACAAAGGAAAAGTGAAAAAAGCCCACATATTTTAAATTGTTAAAATATACACTCAAATTATTTCAACCATTGTGGAAGACAGTGTGGTGATTCCTTAAAGACCTAAAGAGAGAAATACCATTTAACCCAGCAATCCCATTCCTGGATATATACCTAAAGGAACATAAATTGTTCTCTTATAATGACACATGCACGTGTATATTCATTGCAGCACTACTCACAATAGCATATACATGGAATCAACCTAAATGCCCAGTAATAATAGACTGGATAAAGAAAATGTGGTACACATGCACCATGGAACACTGTGCAGCCATAAAAAGGAATGAGATCATGTCCTTTGAAGGACCATGGATGGAGCTGGAGGGCATTATCCTTAGCAAACTAATGCAGGAACTGAAAACCAAACACCACACGTTCTCACTTGTAAGTGGAACCTAAATGATGAGAACACATGGACACATAGAGGGGAACAACACACACTGGGGCCTTTCAGAGGGAGGAGGGTGGGAGGAGGGAGAGGATCAGGAAAAATAACTAATTGGTACTAGGCTTAATACCTGGGTGATGAAATACTCTGTACAACAAACCCCCATGACACAAGTTTATCTATGCAACTAACCTGCACATGGAGCCCTGAACTTAAAAGTTAAAAATAAAATATATACTCCGCAAAGGCACCTATATCAATGATACCCTATGTGCATTCACTAACATAATACTGTAACACATAAATCGATACATTTAGAAATTTCAGATTAAAAAAATCATAAAAGTCTCCTGCATACCTCAGAGGCTTTGATAAGACAAAATTGCAGAGGAGCTAAACTCTATAACTGATAACATTGTTTAAATATGTATGGAACTTCATACACCACTAACAGAGAACACTGTGTTTCAAATAGCAAAAGAAAGTTACAAAAATTGCAAAAAACATTTAAATAAATGCCCAAAAAGTATAAATACTTATTCTTTGACAGTGATGCAATGAAACTAGAAATTTAAAATATAAATATATGAAGTCACAAGAAGAGTAAATACTCTATCAAAAATGTTTGTTAAAGAACTAAAAACTGGCTGGGCGCAGTGGCTCATGCCTGTAATCCCAGCACTTTGGGAGGCCGAGGTCAGGGGTTCAAGACCAGCCCGGCCAAGATAGAGAAACCCTGTCTCTACTAAAAAATACAAAAATTAGCCAGGCGTGGTGGCAGGCGCCTGTAATCCCAGCTGTGCAGGAGGCTGAGGCAGAGAATTGCCTGAATCCGGGAGGCGGAGGTTGCAGTGAGCCAAGATCGAGCCACTGCACTCCAGCCTGGGCGACAGAATACGACGCCGTCTCAAAAAAAAAAACAAAAACAAAAACAAAAAAAACAAAAAAACCAAAAACTAAAAACTTTAGCAAGTAATGAAACTAATACATATCAACATTTATAAGATGCAGCTATAAATTCACACGGAGGAAAATTCAGACATTTAAATACTTTTATTATTAGAGAAAAAAGTGTTAATGAACTAAGCATTTGAATGAAATATTTTGAGGCCGGGCACAGTGGCTCACGCTTGTAATCCTAGCACTTTGGCAGGCCGAGGTGGGCAGATCACTTGAGGTCAGGCCTGGCCTGACCAGCCTGGCCAACATGGTGAAACTCTGTCTCTACTAAAAATACAAAAAAAAAATTAGCTGGCCATCGTGGTGGACACCTGTAATCCCAGCTACTCAGGAGGCTGAGGCAGGAGAATCACTTGAACCTGGGAGGTGGAGGTTGCAGTGATCTGAGATTGCACCACTGTACTCCAGCCTGGGCAACAAGAGCGGATCTCCATCTCAAAAAAGAAAAACAAACAAACAAACAAACAGAAAAACAGAAAGAAACTTTAAAAGGAATCAAAGAAGCAGGAAAAAACATCAGATGTTACTGAAGAATAAGGCAGTAATTATTGAGGTAAAAATGAAAAAAAATGGTTGAGGTTATAATCCTGGAGTTCATTCAAAAGGGCCAATAAGATAAGCAAACTTCAGTTTATGTTGATTAAGGAAAAATAAGTAATAAAACACAATTTCTAGATATATAAATGGAAAAGGGGTGATAATAAATGTTCAAATTAAAATTATATAGCATGTAATTCTATATTAATAAAAATTAAAACTTTAATGAAAAGATAATTTCCAAGGAAAGTATAAATTATTTAAATTTTCTAAAAAAGAGTGAATATGATATTCTTATGTAGGATTGTTAAATCTATTTCATGAGTAGGCATTTTTAGTGTTAGTATTAGTTCAGTAATAACTTTCTCCTTTTCTTCTATATTTTTCTGTTTCTATTTCTTCCCCAAATTCTCGACCATAGTCTAAAAGGCTTTTGTGTAAAAGAACTTGTTTCAACTATATTTCTTTGATTATTATTGAGACGGAAGTTTTAAAAATCTGTTTATTGGCCATTTTATGTTCACTAAGTGCCTATCATTATTCACTAGACAATTTTCTATCAGGTAGTTCATTTTTTTTAAATCACTTTATATATGGCTAGTAACCCTTTGTCTATGTGGTAAACATTTTTTTCCTTAGGTTAATTTATGCCTTTAATTGTTTCATTGTACTTTTGTCAGTCAGAAGTTTTTAATGTTAGTATAGCAAAACATGTCAAACTTTTTCTTTATTTTGTGTCCCATTGGAATTATAGTTAGAACACCTTTCCATGCCTCAGGATTATGTAAAAATTCATCTACATTTTCAAGTATTGGCATATTTTATATTGAATACTTGCCTTTGATTCATCTGCAATTTACTTTTGTGCGAGGTAGAGATAAAACTTTATTTTCTTCTTCATGTATATTTAGCTATTTCAATATCACTGACTGAGTGATGCTCTTATCACTTGATATGGTTTGGATATTCGTCCCTCTAGATCTCTTGTTGGAATGTAATCCCCAGTGTTGGAGGTGGGGCCTGGTGGGAGGTTTTGGGATCATGGGGGCAGATCCCTCATGAAAGGCTTGGTGCTGTCCTCACGACAGTGAGTAGTTCTCATGCGATCTGGTTGTTTAAAAGTGTGTGGCACATCTCACCTTGCCCTCTTGCTCCCACTCTCACCATGTGACACGCTGGCTCCCCCTCATCTTCTGTTATGACTGTGAGCTTTCTGAAGCCCCCACCAGAAGCAGATGCCAGCACCACAATTCCTGTCTGGGCTGCAGAATGATGAGCCAGTTAAACCTCTTTTCTTTATAAATTACCCAGTCTTAAGTATTTCTTTATAAAAATGCAAGAATGGCCTAACACATCAATCTATTAAAAATTGCACCTTATTAGTATGCTAATATCTTCTAAAACAGCGGTCCCCCACCTTTTTGGTACCAGGGACCCATTTCATGGAAGACAGTTTTTCCACAGATGGGAGTAGGGTATGGGATGCTTTCAGGATGACACTGTTCCACCCCAGATAATCATTAGCTAGATTCTCATAAGGAGCATACAACCTAGATCCCTTTTATGTGCAGTTCACAGTAGGATTTGCGCTCCTATGAGAATCTAATGCCAATGATAATCTGACAGGAGGTGGAGCTCAGGAGGTAATGCCCGCTTACCTGCCGCTCACCTGCTGTGCAGCCTGGTTCCTAACAGGCCATTGACTGGTACCAGTCTGTGGCCAGGAGTTTGGGGACCCCTGTTCTAAAAAATATACTCAAATTTTTTTCTTAAATTCCATTAATCAGTTTAACTACTCCAGCATCAGTATCATACTCTTTCAATTATTATTATTATGTAATATGTTGTTTAGTAAAAGACATTTCTCCACGTCATTTAAATAACAACCTTTTGTGACCCTGGGCAACATGGTGAAATGTAATCATTTCCCAGAAGCCCCAGTTTCCTATTGGAAAACAGTGTCAGAAATATTTCTTCTTTTGTTACATCTGTTTCATTTTTAAATAGTTCTATTTCTACAAAACACACACACACACACACACACACACACACACACACACACACACACACTAGCCAGATATGGTGGCATGCAGCTCTAGCCCCAGCTACTCAGGAGGCTGAGGTGGGAGGATCACCCGAGCCCAAGAAGTCGAAGTTGCAGTGAACAGTGATTGCACCACTGCACTTCAACCTGGGTGACAGAGTAAGACCCTGTCTCAAAAAATATATAACTTTTTTGGACATCCTTTAATCATTTTTAATGAATTTTAGAAAAAATATCCCAGAAGTTGAGTGGTTTTATTAGTTTTCAGAATAATTTAGAGATAATGGACATTTTTATAGTATTGAGTCTTGTGATCCAATAACATTGTATCTCTATTTATTCAAACCTCTTTTATGTCTGTCAGCATAATTTTATAGCAAATATATAAGCCACCTGAACTAATAATGCTACTGTGGATCAACTCATTTACTTCAGAATGTCCTAGCAACTGAGGCAAAAAGGTGGGTTTGATGAATTATGTAATTACTATCTGACAAAAGGAAATATGTACATTTTATGGGAAGAGAAATTTTTCTTCCAACTTCTTAAAGAATTTAGCACAGATCAACTTAATAGCTGCTAGTCATGTGCAGCCAATATGAAAAAATATAATTGAGAATACATATTGGGGTGATGAAGGGAATAGAAGCAGGAAAGTGAGATAATCGTACCTGATAAAATTTTCTGGAGATAAAGTCTGAATTGTACAGAATTTAGAATACTTGGAAGAATAAATGAAAACAACATATATCCAACTTTCTCCTCTTATAGCAAATCACTCAGGCATTTACCAGAGTTTGGATGAAGTTTCAGGCTAGTTGTCAGTTTCTCCTTGAACACCCTATGAGAACAGAGCTTTAAGCATAGGCAATCTCTGTTAATGAATCCAGGGAGACCCCATGCAAGGATGCCATTTTGCTATGAAAGATGAAGGTCCCAATTATATTCTCCTTGATGAATTACCTTTGTATATTAGCAGTGGACTAACACAGTGGATGGATTAGATCTGAAGTCAATGTTTTGGAGTCTGCAAATGGTTGGAAGCTCTTCTCTTCACATTATTTCACAGATATTGATTGCTTCTGCCCTCTCTAAGTGCTAATCATAATCTCATTTAATCCCACAAAGACCCATAAGTATCATTATCAATCCCATATGCTAGATGAGGAACTGCCCTATTCACACAGTGAATCAGTGATAAAACTAAGATTTAAATTTACGTTCGCATGACAAGCAAGCCTGTAATCCCAACCACTATCCCACTTCATCTTTACTCCTAAATGTACCAACACTTGTACAACCCACAATAGCAGCAATATTCACTCTTGGTACAAAGAATACATTAAAGTAAGAAATGAGGCTTTGTCTACACAGTTTGAATATATGAACTTTTGCATTTTCCAATTAAATAAGAAGCATTTGTCTTGTTTTTTAATTTTTATAGAAGTCCTAGAATCTTGAGTAGAATAATGCATCTGAAACTTTAATATGCATGTAGTTCACCTGGAGATCTTCAGGTGGAGTCCAAGAGTCTGCTTGTCCACCAACTTCAACTTCCCAGAAGATGTGATGCTGCAGTTCCACAGTCCACATTTTGGATGGCAAGAGGCTAGAGGATCATCATCAATCTGGTTTTCTAAATTTGAGTCAGGATGAAGGGCAGTCTTGATTAGCATTCAGTACCTAATGAATGCTAGGTAGCATTCAGTACCTAGCATTCGTTAGGTACTGAATGCTAATCAAGACATAATGTCTGTTCTTAAGGTAATGCAGTGATTGTCAGCTCTGGTTGCTCAGTGTAATCACAGAGTGAGGTTGAGATAGATATAGATAGATGAGATAGATGTAGATGAGATAGATTAAAACCACTGGGGCTAAGATCAAAGAGGCATGGATACTTAAATACTTTAAGTATATATATTTGGATTATATCCAGGCTGAGGATATAAATTTGAGAAAGGTGGTAGCTATATTCATCCTGACTTTATCAGTTACTTTGGACAAGTTAATGAACTGCTCTATTCCCATTTTTTTTTCTACTGTAAAAATGGTAGTTGCACATATCTGATGGTTGAAGAATTAAATGAGAAAAGCATTATCTAGAACACAATAAGCATTCATATATTAGTTGTCAGTAATAGTTTCATCATTATCATTCCAAAATTTTAGGTTCCTTGTTCCTTATATGGAGTATTTCACCCCAAAATAAAAAATGAGATGTGTATTTGTCTCATAATTCCACTTCTGTCAAACAGCTCTGTAAAGCAGCATCTCATGAGAGAGACAAAGCATGAAAAAATTAAAAGCACTTTGAATGTAAGAATAAAGATGTAAGATGATGACCCACCTCTCATTAGTACCACCTTTGAAACCTTCCTGTGTTTCTTTCCTAGTCCCCCTTGAACTTCATCATTTCCCAGAAGCCCCAATTTCCTATTGGAAAACAGTGCCAGAAATATTTCTTCTATGTCTTCTGTGGTTACATCTGTTTCAATACATATATATATATTTTTTGAGATGGAGTTTCGCCCTGTCACCCAGGCTGGAGTGCAATGGCATGATCTCAGCTCACTGCAACCTCCGCCTCCTGGGTTCAAATGATTCTCCTGCCTCAGCCTCCTGAGTAGCTGGGATTACAGGGGCATGCCACCACGCCAAGCTAATTTTTATATTTTTGGTAGAGTTGGGGTTTCACCATGTTGGCCAGGCTGGTCTCAAACCCCTGACCTCGTGATCCGCCCACCTTGGCCTCCCAAAGTGCTAGCCAAAATGTGCTCTGACTTTTCATTAATGCCTGTGCCATCCCCTACTCAGCCTTATACCACATCTACAGTTACTCAATAAGGACATGACTGTAAAAATAAATCAAATTTTAAAAATAGATTCATGTAAGTTGTTAGGAGAGCTTCCTATTTCAATGAATCTGTTTTTTAAATGAAACATTCCCTTTAAAAAGTAAACAGTCCACTCAGCTCATCTGTAGAAATACAGGAAATCATACATCCTTTCATTTTGCTTACTAGGTGATTATGTGGTGACATCCATATTGATTTGGAGATGTTAATGTAGAAAACAGGTCCATTTACTTCAGGTTGTAAGTTGAACATTAGATTTTTACCTTTATTTTTGTTTTCAGCCAGGTCTGCTAATGCTGCTCTTTTCTACATGTGTGCATTGCATTGCATTCTTGTTCTGGCTCTTTTTACTCTTCCATTCTTTAGGCATAAGTATCTTTCCACAATAAAAAAGCATATGAGACTGCTTCTTCCAATAGACCACTTTTATCTTTCAGTCACCTCTGCTTATAGGACCAATACAGTTTGAAAATCCAGCTTTAATCAGTTTACTGTCAAGCAAGAACCTTCAACTGGACTTGTGGAAGTAAACAAAAGAACTATACTCTTCTCAAAACTCAAGCTCACTTCTCTCTTCTGTCAGTGTGTCACATCAAATGCTGGGCCCTCTCTTTAAAAGGGTCCAGGACAGTCACAGAAACTCAAATGTGGCTGTCATATTGCAGCCTCCTGTTTTTCCCAAATATACTTGTTTTTTGCTCATCCATTGAATCAATCAATAAGCATTTACTGAGTACTTACTATTTGCTGAGCACAAGGCTGGTGGAGATACAGTAGTGAAAAAGACAGACAGGGTCCCTGCCTTCATGGAGCTTACAGTTTAATGAGGCGATAGATAGTAGGCGTAGAATCATATAAATACTGAATTCCAAATAGCTACTAATATTATAAAGAAAAAAATTGAAGTTTATTTAAGAGTATAGAAAGAAGACTTAATCTGGACTATGGAGTCAGGTGGGTTTTTTTTTTTTAAATTAACCTAAAGCTAAGCAATTAAAAGTGAGTAGAAAGTAGCAGATTAAGAGAAGAGACAAGAGACATTTAGATAGAAGGAACAGTCAGTGTGGAGGCCCCGGCTATATTCAAAGGGCTCAGAGAAGGTAAAGATGAGAGGCGGTGAAAGATGAGTATGGAGAGTCAGCCAGGGATCATTAATTTTTTTGTTGTTGTTCTGTGATAGTATTACTTGGATTCTTGTAGCCTGTTTTCTCCTCTACTTTTTCTTATTTTTGACCTTTTGTTTCACTGTATTCATTCACTTATTAAATTCTTTTATAACTCAAAGCTTTGGTGAGGAATATTTGACTTTTCCTTGAGCTATGTTTTCTTCCAGGTTGGGTTTTTCACCTATCTTCAGTATGCTATGCTCTATCATTTGTTTTTCTCTTCTTCTTTGTTAGATATTCAAGGATATGTTTATTTGCTGTATCTTGTTTGTAATGCTGCCTTGCAATGTCTACTCTTGCCTGTGCTTAACATAAGCATTTCTGTCCAGACATTCATTTACCCTCAATTTGTATGGCTAAGTTCTTCTTTATTACTTTCCCATTGTATTTCAGAACTATTTTTTTTCCTCTCCCAGCTACAGTTAGAGAGTTGGAATACTTCTCTTTGGTCCATTTTTCTGTAGTTTGAAAGTGGTGAGGTGAGGGAGTAGTAGAAGAAAACTATTCTGTGGCCTTGAATGACAGAACTTTGCTCTTTTTCCTAAAATCTCATTAAATGGCCTACCCAGAGTTTATTCTACCGTCACAGCAGAGGCCCTACATTTCAGACCTTGACCCTTCTTCAGTGTGGAAACCAAGAAAACAATGGCCTTGGTGCTCACCTATGTCTGCTGAGCTCCTTGGATTCACACTAGAAGGTTTCACTTTGACTCTTTCCTGAGCAACCCACTCATCTCAGTCCACATCTCTACTAATTGGGGGGCAGGAGTTATTAATGAAAATTCCTGGGATTTGCAGACTCTCCCTTTCCAGCTTCTGCAAGGTGAAAGATTTGTCGCAATGGTCTTCTGCTTTTTCTTATACATTATTTTTGAAGCATATGGTGTATGGTTGTAACCCTTAGCTAGTTTGTTTGCTGTTGACAATTTTTGGAAGGTTTTATTTTGTTATTGTTGGTGGTTTTATTTTACTGTTTCAAGTGTTGTGATAGCAATATTTTGCAATCGGGCTTCATTTTACTATCTTTATTTCCATATTTTCATCTTCAAAATGCCACTCTAGATTCCTCATGAAAAGTGATTGAAAGGGTAAATAGAGATGTAAGAAGTGAATAAATTTAAAGTGTGTTTTGGAAGCAAAAATCAACAGCACTTGATAAAGTGTTAGATGAGATGGTGAATGAGAGGATGGCATACTGCAGGAAAAACTGAGTGTATAAACAATTTCTAAAGACTTGTATCATATTTTCACCTTGAAGATCTTGGCCAATATTAGTTCACAATTCAAACGAGAATGAGAACAAGTATGTACTGAGTCATCAGTGCCAACTCCATGCTAGATGCTTTTGTCATCTCTTCAGTCCTCACCAGATCCCTGAGAAGGATCTCTATGTACTCTGCCTCCCCAGTTGTGATAGAAATGACATTGTGGAGGACAGGGAGGGCCAGAGTAGGGGGCAGTGGGTAAAGCTGGAAGCAACCCCATCATCCTTGCTCACCACCAGGCACTTTCATTGATGCCACCTCACTTCATCCTCATGACTACCATATGAAATATATATTCTTACCTCTGTTTTTTCTAATTGAGAAAACCAAAGATGTTAAATTAACTTGTTTGAGGTTATTAAGTTCATAGATGGCAGAGGCAGGCTTGAAATCTAGGACTTTTGATTTCTCCATACCTGTTTTTTTGTTTGTTTGTTTGTTTGTTTTTTACCACACTCTAATGTATTATGAAACTCCTCTGCCACTCTGTGGGTATGTGCATAACAACACATTTGATCATCATCAAGCCCATTTTCCGTGGTTTGTTGCACATCTATTTCTAACTCATAAACACAGTTGTAAAATGAGTCAACCTGAGAGAAATCAGACTTGTTTACTCATTTTGCAGAAATCTGGGTTTGGAGGCTTTCATTACCCAAAGGTTAGAAAAAGAAGGCTGCTATTGTAGTGACGCAAATGTGGTTCATTGTTCAAGTTGACCATATCCAGCAATGGATTCCATAAGCACCATGGCACTTTCCTCCTTTGCCCCCATTGGGTCTTATCTCCTTTATCCTGGGAGTGTTTGTGGCATCTTCACTTCTATTGTTGAGCTATAGGGAGGAGAGGGCTCATCTCAGCACTTCATTTGACAAGTCCAAAAGGAAATCAACAAAAGAATAAAAAAGTGAAGTGGCCTTATCACCCTACTCCCTCCTTTGGAGACATTGCTGCAATGAATACTTTTCCACAACCTGGACCTTTGGCCTTCTCACACGCACTCTAATTTTCTCCTGGGGCACAGAGATGAAATCACGATGACTTCCCCTGGTGGATGTGCTCAGAGTGGTTTTACGGGTCATGAATTAGCCTATCTGGGGAGAGAAGATCAAAAGTAAAATTATAAGTCTAGAGTTAGTAACTTAAAAGTTCTAAACGTGTGTTTGTGTGTACATATGTATATTATATAAGAGGGTGCCTTTGATGTCTAATCTGAATGCTATGTCAATGTATTTGTTTATAATTAGGCCAGAGAAAAACAAGATAGAGAAATAAAGTTGTCACTGCAGGTGGCTACTGATGTGTGACAGTGTGTTCTGCATCAAATCAAATGCTGAATAAGATTGAAGAGGGGAAAGGCATAGAGAAAAAGGGGAGAAGACACTCTTGCAAAAGAAGGGAGAAACAGAAGCAATAGCTCCTTACATTTCCTCAGAAAGGGAGAGTGAGAAAGCTTGATTATTTTCTAGGAAATGGTATGTAGAAAGGTTTGGCAGGAGGTGAGTTTATGAGGGAATTTGAAAGTATTAAAGGGAAAATTACTTCTCTGAAAAAGCAAGAAGAGTACAGAGACACAAGAGCCAAGGAGAAGAAAGTTTTGTTATGAACATGCTTGAAGTTTTGCCAACATTCTGGACATATGTAAACAGAGTGCTCAATGGAACATCTGTCTGCTGCAGGTAACTTTCTTTTATGATGTATTCACGTATGGTTTGCATTTTGTTTAGTTTCGAAGTTTGTGAAACATCTTATAAAACATTCCTGCTAAAGCATGGGTACAATGTGGACATCAGGAAGGCATGCTCAGTAGAAGAAATAGTAGAAACACAGGTAAAGACAGTAAAAAAAAAGGGAATTGGAATTACAAGAACAGTGACGAGTTCTGTTTCACTGGAGTATAGGATTCTTGATGTGGACTAGAACAGGAACTAGTCAGAAATTAGATTGGAGCAGCATCATGGAGGACTTAAATCTTAGCGTGAGATGTACAGTTTAGAATTTGTTCAATAGATAATTTTGTTCTGAGAACCCAGTGCAGTTTTGAGTGGATGTGTGACATATTCAAAGGTGTTTGCAGGTGTCTCATGCTCTAGAAAGAAGTCAAGATTAATGATACCAATTTCAGTGCCTTTTACATAGAGGTCATATTTGAAGGCTTGGGAGAGATTATGTGGTCCAGAAAGAAAACGTATTAGAACAGAGACTTAAAGAGTGTTTACCCTTTTAAATAATCAGGATAAGAAAAGAGGCCATTGATGACAGAGGAGAAAAAGAATCTGGATTGCACATTATCATAGGAGCCAAATGAACAGAAAGTTTTAAGAAGAAAGGATGGCCAGGCATGGTGGCTCATACCTGTAATCCCAGCACTTTGAGAGGCCGAGGCAAGTGGATCACCTGAGGTCGGGAGTTCGAGACCAGCCTCACCAACATGGAGAAATCCCATCTCTACTAAAAATACAAAATTAGCCAGGCATGGTGGTGCATGCCTGTAGTCTCAGCTACTCAGGAGGCTGAGGCAAGAGAATCACTTGAACCCAGGAGGCAGAGGTTGCAGTGAGCTGAGCTCACACCATGGCACTCCAGCCTGGGCAACAGGAGTGAAATTCCATCTCAAAAAAAAAAAAAAGAAGAAGAAGAAGGAAGGGTGTTTTCAACCATACTAAAAGCTGGGAGTGTGTGCACATTAAGGAGAATGTAAAGGGAGAACAGTTCATGGGACTTGGGAATTTGTTGGTTCAAAAAGCATGATGAGTTCAAGACCACAGGGAAACACAGGTGTTGAGAGGTATAAACCAATTCCTTGTTCCATTTCTGTAAAGACTTGGAAGAGATCAACGTGTTAGTAATTTAACAGAGGGGAAAGGCTCTTCTGGGTCAACACTAAAATTTTTAAAAACATACTTAACGTTAAGATGTTTTAGGGGGAAAAGCGATGAATGCTGCTGAAAGTCAGCAAGAGGCACTATAATTAGAAGTCATATCTAGAAACAAACGTCTGAGAGGCAGTGGATTTGTCCTTTTGCAAGCTCTAATTCTTCTTTTTTTATTTGTAGAGTGGTTTTTCTTTAAAAAAATATTTAAAATAAAAGAATGTAGAGTAGAATGAGAATGATGAGGAGATGGACCATTCTGAATTTGACATTTTTGCCTTTTGTGGTCATAGCTAAGCCTAAGTAAGTATGAGCCTGAGGCTTTATTTCCTTGACTTCTCTGCCCTACTAATCAAGGGCTACATATTGAAAGTGCTGAACAATGGAAGAATCGGAAGAGGGAAACCCTTTAGGACTGTACCTTTTACTCTATTTATGTCTATCCCCAAACCTATGGAAGCCTAACCCCTTCCATTATTCCCACCAGTCAAGCACTATTAGTGGCCTCCCTTGTTCTTTCTCATGCAAGGAAGGAGCTACAGATATGTTGGCTTACAGTTGACAACTTACAGGATGATGTTTGATGTTGAGCCTGTACTTTCTTTTTTTTCTTTTTTTTTCGAGATGGAGTCTCACTCTGTTGCCTAGGCGGGAGTGCAGTGGCGGGATCTTGGCTCACTGCAACCTCCACACCTCCCAGGTTCAAGCGATTCTCCTGCCTCAGCCTCCCAAGTAGCTGGGATTATAGGCGTGCGCCACCATGCCTGGCTAATTTTTGTAGTTTTAGTAGAGACAGGGTTTCACCATGTTGGCCAGGCTGGTCTTGAACTCCTGACCTTAGGTGAGCCACCCACCTCAGCATCCCAAAGTGCTTATACTTACTTTCTGAATATAAAATAAACTTGTCAATTATATGGTTTTTAAGAGAGAGACAAGGGACCTTTAATAAAAGACACTTCTGAGGAACGTTTTCATTGTGTTAATATTTTAAATTACGGTTTAGTTTGGAACACATTCAGAACCTATCTCTACATCGTCTTTGTCTATTGAAAGATTTATATGTTTGTATATGTACGTGTATTTACTCACTGTTTCATTTTGCAGGAGTAAGACTTGTGTGGTTGGCCTCAGTCTTTCCACAGACATCTTGTAAGAGGATATGGTTTCCCCAGTCCCTTTGAAGTTACATTTGGCCGTATGACATGTTTTGGCCAATAGAATGTGGGTAGAAGTAGTGTAAAGCACTTTCAGACTGAAGGCTTAAGGCCTAGTATGTAATTCAACCCACTTCTCTTCCCTCTATCATGGCATCTGGTAATTCCCCAGATGGCAGCTTCTGTATCTGCCTGATCCTGGAAGGAGGACCACATGGAACAGAGATCCCAATCAACCCATCATTGACATATAGCTTGAGAGAGAAAAATTTTGTTGTAATAAGCCACTGAGATTTGTACCTGTGGTACAGCTTTCAAGAACTTGTTCTTATGGGTTTAAAAATATTCTTGATTCCTGTGACTGAGTCATATTCTTGGTAACCTGCCCAGCCTCCAGTCCTGCTACCTGCTGATACCAAACAGCTGCCTGCCTGCTTTTTTTAGCATTTTATTCTGCATAATGTGTTGCAAGGCTCCTAACTGCTTATGTCACCCCAGTTTTATATTGTACTTATCTGACCCTTGCTTATCTATTACTTGTTACTGCACTTTCCAGAGATCCTCTTCCCTCTCATAGCCTGG